>NC_080735.1:826211-876211 GCF_019097595.1 Hemibagrus wyckioides | reverse complement strand
TGTATGTGTATGTGTATGTGTATGTGTATGATGTATGTGTATGTGTATGTGTATGTGAATGATGTATGTGTATGTGTATGTGTATGTGTATGTGTATGTGTATGATGTATGTGTATGTGTATGTGTATGTGTATGTGAATGATGTATGTGTATGTGTATGTGTATGATGTATGTGTATGTGTATGTGTATGTGTATGTGTATGTGAATGATGTATGTGTATGTGTATGTGTATGTGTATGTGTATGTGTATGTGTATGTGTATGTGTATGTGTATGTGTATGTGTATGTGTATGTGTATGTGTGTGTATGTGTATGTGTATGTATGTGTATGTGTATGTGTATGTGTATGTGTATGTATGTGTATGTGTATGTGTATGTGTATGTGTATGTGAATGATGTATGTGTATGTGTATGTGTATGTGTATGTGTATGTGTATGTGTATGTGTATGTGTATGTGAATGATGTATATGTGTATGTGTATGTGTATGTGTATGTGTATGTGAATGATGTATGTGTATGTGTATGTGTATGTGTATGTGAATGATGTATGTGTATGATGTATGTGTATGTGTATGTGTATGTGTATGTGTATGTGTATGTGAATGATGTATGTGTATGATGTATGTGTATGTGTATGTGTATGTGAATGATGTATGTGTATGTGTATGTGAATGATGTATGTGTATGTGTATGTGTATGTGTATGTGTATGTGAATGATGTATGTGTATGTGTATGATGTATGTGTATGTGTATGTGTATGTGTATGTGTATGTGAATGATGTATGTGTATGTGTATGTGTATGATGTATGTGTATGTGTATGTGTATGTGAATGATGTATGTGTATGTGTATGTGTATGTGTATGTGTATGTGTATGTGTATGTGAATGATGTATGTGTATGTGTATGTGTATGTGTATGTGTATGTGTATGTGAATGATGTCATTCTGGATGTCAAGTGTGAACAATTTTTTTGAGTGATTCAGAGCTCATTCCTTGATTTGATTCCTTGACCTGTCACGACTGTAAGTCTGCAAATGAATGAATGGGATGTAAAATTAAGAATAATGCAATAAAATGTCTGTGTAATGTTGGTTTTTACTTTTCTTTCTCTCCCAGGTTGTGTAAATGCAATCTCACAGAGGAAAGCTGTGCAGTGTTATCCTCAGTTCTCAGTTCTAACTCCTCCAGTCTAAAAGAGTTGAACTTAAGTGGGAATAAACTGTATGATTCAGGAGTAAAGAAGCTCTCTAAAGGACTGAAGGATCCAGACTGTAAACTGGAGATACTCTGGTGAGAGTCTCATATAGAATCATATAACATGTATGTGTCACAGTGCAGTGAAAAGGTTTTTGCCCCCTTCCAGTTTTTTTTTTTATTTTTTGCATATTTGTCAAAAAAGATTAAAAGATTAAGGGGGCAAAAACCTTTTCACAGCACTGTATATGATTTTCAGTCTAAATGAAAGAGCTTAAACAGAACATGTATACTCAGGCACATTTAGCGTGACCAGATACCCTAGGTGAGTCTGTTCAGTGATAGACAGAGGAGAGTGGGTCCATGTAGAGAAACTAGGAACCTTTTGGTTTGGTAACTAACATCTGTTTACAATAATCTTCCTGAATCTTCTTGATTCTTGAGTCTCCACCCGATATGGACCTGAGGTCAGAAAGGGCTTGGTTCTGCATGATGTCCATCTTGCAACATATCTTAGAATTGTGCACAGCTACATTTGTTTATATTTTGTTGATAAATTCAAGGAATTGAGATGGATTGAGAACAACTGTAACTGTAAGCTCAACACTAACTGTAAGGATAGAATAAAGCATCACAGCATTGTGTCGATGTGATAAACATCCTTGCAGGACAGCAGGATCCACAGACTTGATCCTCTCACTTTCAGGGCCCTGGATTGTTTGGTTTTGGGATCTTTACAAGGGATTTATAAGGCAAACTAAATAAGTGATAGGGTAGATTCAGCAAGAGCAAAATATGTGAGGTAGTTTCAGATAGCACTGTGTGTGATGTGATGCCAGTGTTCTGATTCATCTTTACATGTCTCCCAGGCTGCGTGCATGTGAACTTCAAGAGGAAAGCTGTGCAACTCTTTCCACAGTTCTCAGTTTGAACTCCTCCAGCCTGAGAGAACTATATTTGAGGAGCAATAAACTGGAAGATTCAGGAGTGAAGCTGCTCTCTGTGGGTCTGCAGAATCCACACTGTAAACTGGAGAGACTGGGGTGAGATCTCTCTCTCTCACACACACACACATCCATAGACTCACCAGAAGTGAGTATTTGCTGAAATTGTAACACTACTGTAACTCCAATATGTTTCCTATGTGGTCTTTGATGTTCAGATTCATTTGTAAATGTGGAAGAGAGGGATACAGTAATAATATCTCTGTCTGTAGGCTGGTAGGGTGCAGTATCACAGATGAAGGCATTGTAGCTCTAGTTTCAGCTCTGAGATCAAACGCCTCATCACAGCTGAAAGAGCTGGATCTGTACGGAAATAAACCTGGAAACTCTGGAGTGGCCCAGCTGAAAGATCTACTGCAGGACCAAGACTCAAAACTGGAGACTTTAGAGTGAGTTTCTGAATTTCCATTGCTTTAAACATTTGGAAAAGCCAACATATTCTAGTTTACTGCAGGTGCAGCTTTCTGCTATCCATTCATTCAGTGCCACCAAAGACCACCACTGAGCAGGTATTCTTTGGGTTTGCCGTGACCCTGACATAGTAGTAGGGGTTACACAATATGGCTAAAATTATATGGCCACCCAATAATGATATCCACATGTGCTTGTTGGACGTCCTATTCCAAAGGCTTGGCATTAATATGCAACTGGTCCCCTCTACTGTTATCATTAGCTCCACTCTTCTGGAAGGCTTTCCACTAGATGTTGGATTGTGGCTGTAGGTATTTCTGTTCATTCAGCTACAAGGGCTATAGTTAGATGAGACACTGATGTTGGGTGAGGAGGTCAATGTTTCAGTTTATTTCAAAGGTGCTTAGTGAGGGTAAAGTCAGGGCTCTGTGCAGGACACTTGAGTTCTTCCACTCTGACCTTAGCATGTCTTCTGACAAGATTTCTAAACAACAACAACAACTGATATGTAAAATATAATATAAAAGCTGACTGTGATTAAAGATTTCTTCTTTTTTTTTACAGCATCAAGACATAACTATGGAATGAACCTTCTGCACAGGATTATGACAGTCTTACAGTGCAAAGATATTATGTGAATTCACATGCTAAAATTTGTGAACTAATCTGGCTTCAAAGCAGCACATTCTCCAGAGACTACCCATATGGCTGTCACTGAGTCGCTACATGCTCTTAGATCAGCCAAACTGATCATCAAACTCATCATCAACCTTTCAGCAGCGTTTGAGACAGTTACCCACCAGACTCTCTGATCCACCCTCATGAGACAGCCAGTGGTATTCAAATAACCTCTAAAGTTCTACCTCTTCCAAAAGTACATAAACAGGCACTTTAAAACTCTAAAATTGGTGTCTGTGTCCTTTTCTTTCTGTATTACCTTCTAACAGAGATGTTAGACTGATTGTGTGTATTTGTACACTGTGTCCTAGTGAAACAGTATCAGGATATATTCATTGATAGACATTTCAAAGCACTTTTGTAAATTACATGCAATTTTAACTTTTATAATTACTCTTTCTAGTAAAAGAGATTATGCTTTTGTAAACCTACATATACTGGAAGCAAACTTGTGACCAAATGTGTCCTTTTTTTTCCTAAACAAACTGACATTTTTATTAATATGTAATAATAAAAAAGCTTAGATTTGAGCTCACCTACTGCAGTTAGCATTTTCTGAAAGGTAAATAGTGTAAATAAAAATGGTGTTAAGCTCAGGCTGTAAAATAGCTGCAGTAATTAATATATTTCCATCTAACTGTGCTTGTTGTAATTTAACCCCTTAACCTCCTGGGATGTTATTGGTGCTGTCCGTTCAGCACCACCGCAGTAGTAGCAATAGAGAAGTAGAGATTTTTTGAAAGGCGGATGTCACAATACATGTTGTTGCCATACATGTAAAGATCACTGCCCATCATCTGCTTTTAGCACTACCTCCTCTTGTCACAATTGTCCATGGCACAAAGACATCAAGCCCAACACTGGTGAATGGTGGCTCCTTTGCAAGTCTGTCAGCAGGCAAATCTGACATCTTTTGGCACTTCATTTGGCCTCTGAGCTGGTGGCATAAAAGGGCCCTCCTTCTTTTAGGATCTGTCTTTTTATATAACTGATGACCCTGTGGATTCCAGCTCCTGACCTTTATGTTAGGCTTAGTGCTGTTTATCACAGCTCTGCTTTATTATTACAAGTGTTATTATTTTATAAGTGTTAGTATTTACTAAAAATTAGTTATTACTAATAGTATCTTAGGAACTATTATTATATCCCATACACTTGTGTACTTGTATTGTGAGGATCATTGTGGTTACATTGTGGACATTTAATTAATTTTCCCAACTCTTAAGAAAGGATGCTATCCTTATTTACTTACTTACTTATGTACTTAGTTGTTTAAACTTATTTGCTCTCTTTATAGTTTAGTTTAGTTTAATCCCGTACTTCATGCACTGTTATGTATCTTAGTATCAGGCCACATCATATCTAATTTCACCACATCTGTGCCTGACTGCCATTCACTATGGTATTTTGGCATTTCCACTTGTTTTAGTTATTAAAGGCCACTGGAATGGTTCTTTTTCCATTTTGAATTGACTTTGACTTGGCCACTGTTGGAAACTTTTTCCTCTTTGAAGCTGAGACCAGAAGATGTTGGCATATCTTTCAAGCAGAAGTTACTCTTTATTGAGAACTCACTGTGCGTCACTGTAGTCATCCAAGTCTGACTATAGTTTCAGCACTGTAGAATTTATACCTTTTAAGGAGGAGGGATACATAGAGGTGGAGACAATCTAAACAAAGCCTGCAACTGCAGTACAGGAATCAGCCCGGTAACGGAATTTCCCCAGCCCTGATCTCATCAGCATAACAATGTCATTCAAATGCATAGGTGCTAATCCAATCAGCCTGATGGTATCACCCAGACCTTCACATTATCATAGAGACAAAGGCACAGCCTGGCCTTGAGATTAGCATTCACATTTAACCTGGGACCCTGCCCGGTGGTCAGGAAGTACATAAAGACAAAAGGTTAATGTCTCAGACACCTGGGCTGCCAGACTTGATCCTTCCTAGAACGTCATCATCTTTACCTCAAAATGTAAAACACAATGTACATAACTTTTTCAGTTTATATACTATTATGTTGGAACCTAGATTTAACATTTTATAAATTTGTAATCCAACACCACTGACCTGCCTCGCCTATAAACACAGACACCTTACGAGTATCCGCATCATCTCTCCTCAATTCTCACACTCAGTTTCTGTCTCTGAACCAGACTTGTTTTTGCCACGAGATTCTTACAGTTCACCTCCACCTTCTACCTAGGTAAGTTACCTTTCCTATTCAGGGCCTTATTCCCTCTGCTCTGTGCACTCCCTTAGATGGTATGAGGAAGAAACCTTGAGAAGAACCAGTCTCAAATGGGAACCCATCCTCATTTGGGTGACACTAGAGAGTGTGATTATAAATTATTCTAAACACCAGAGAGTGTGATATGAACAATGTCATTTCTGTAGTCATGTACAGTCAGTTGTGTGATGCAGAAACAGCATATGTAGAATGTTAGTGTATGTATTAATTAGGAGGTTGTTGTCCTCAAAGTCCACATAGGGCAGGCAGTGTTGCTTTGATATCCCCAAAGCTCATGAAGCAGAAGCCATTGTGTGGTCCATCTCTGGATGCCTCAGGATCCTCGCAGGGTTGGCCTCTGTCTACTGGAGCTGGCACAATCTCGAGATGTCTCAGGATGGGTAGAAAAAGGAACAGGTGGAAAGGAATTAGCATAGCTGCTGCATGTGCATTTAATGTGCATTTAATCAGATGTACTGGAGTACAAGGTTATGGGATGTGTTATGTGTATGCCTGGCTAAAGAGATATGTCTTTAATCTACTTTTAAACTGGGAGACTGTGTCTGAGCCCCGAACACTGTCAGGAAGACTATTCCAAAGTTTAGGAGCTAAATACAAAAATGTTTCTAATATTTTAGATATAAACAGAAAGTTTGAAATCAGTCTGTAATCTGATAATTCATTAGGGTCTAATATAAGTTTTTTAAGAAGAGGTTTAAAGAGGTTTAGGGACGTGACCTAAATATAGTGAGGAATTAATAATATTGAGAAGAGGCTCTCCAGCTGCATGTATCACTTCTTTCAGCAGTCTAATTGGAATTGGATCTAACAAACATATTGTTGATATAGCCGTGGTGATGAGTCTATACTGTTCTTCCTGTCCTATACCTGTGAAGCATTGTAGCTCTAGATGTGGAGCTTTAGGATGGACTGGATGCTGTCAGTGGTTGAACATCCATTATTTTGTTCCTGATACTATCAATTTTTTCAGTGAAGAAATTCATAAAGTCCTCACTACTAAACTATGATGGAATACTCTCTCCAGGAATCTGATGTTTTGTTAGTCTAGCCACTGTATTCAGTAGGAATCTGGGATTGTTCTGGTTTATTTCTATCAGATTGCTCAGATGCTCAGCCCTAGCAGATTTTAGAGCCTGTCTATAGCTGGACAAACTGTCTTTATACGCAATTCTAAAAACTTCTAATTTGGTTTTTCTCCACTTTCGCTCGAGGTTACGGGTTGCTCTCTTGAGGGCGTGAGTATGACTATTGTACCATGGTGCAGGTGTTTTATCTCTGAACTTTTTTAGTTGGATGGGGGCAACAGTGTCTAGTGTGCTGGTGAAGATGGTGCCTATGCTGTTAGTTACTTCATCTAAATCATCTGCATTTAGTGGTCTAGTAAGAAGTTGAGACAGATCCGGCAGATTGCTTGTGAATCTGTCTTTAGTGGTCAGAGTAAAAGTTCTACCAAATCAATAACATGGGGAGACGTGTCTAATATGTTCTACAGGTAGAGTGTACACTAAGAGGTGATGGTCTATGATATCATTGCTTTGAGGTAGCATATCTATATTAGTGACATCGGTCCCATGTGATATAATTAAATCTAGCGTATGATTAAAACTAAATTTTTTACTCCTAATTTCAATACATTTGTTAGTTTTGCTCTGTTGTGAGTCTCACATCTTATTGTTGTCATATCTGTGGGCTGTTATGACTTTCTTCTCTCCTGTGATGAAGGTTTCCATACATTCTGTTTCTAGCTTCCATTTATCTATTTAGCAAGAACTTACATGTAGGCCTTGTTGACAAACTTTTCTAACCTGTTTTTTCTTCCAACTAGAAACATGGTCATGGATGTGGATGTAGATGTGGCTATGGCTTTGCAGGCCAAAGGCCCTTCCGTGGTACCCTGAGCTGCTGACTGACAAGTGGTCACATTGTGAGGCTTGTGGCAACTGAACTTAACTGTCTCCTGGTTGGTCTTGGATAGCCTTCCTGCAACTGCTGAGGCCTCCACTCAAACTGAGCCTGATACCAATGGTTTCCCTGAAGTCACTGATATCACTGGGTCCTCTTCCTCCTACTATTCCTCTGATCACTCTCCAACTCCTCCAGCTTCCCCAACTTCTCCAACCTCTGCAACTTTTCCAACCTCTCCTACCTGGGCCCTATACATGGCTGATGACTAAGCCGATAATTGCTTATTTCTGTTTTTTTCCCTGTAACGAACCTACTGGGTTCCCTACATAACTGTTTTACCTAATAAACTACTTGTTTTACCTTGTGTTATGTGTCCCTATTTTTCTTTATATGCTATTGTAACTATGCCACCGGCACCTGTCTACCAGAGGGAGCCCTCGCCCGAGTTTTGACGCCACCAACAAGGTTTTCTCTGACATTTAAGCAGCATGTTCACAACGGCAAGACACAAAGTATTGTGATTTATTCCATACCAAGCTGTTGCTATTGTCTTGATTTTCTGATTGCTCTTTGTGCATCGACCTCATTTTGTTTACTGGATTTTCTGAGTTTAGTCTTGTGTCTGTTGGATTTGTTCACATCACGGTTTTGTCTTTCGGGTTCTCGATTACTCTGCCTGCCCCAGTTTACGTATCTTGTCTGACTATTTGGATTATTTCAATAAAATCCTGCAATTGGATTCTTCCCAGCCTGCATCTGGCGATTTGTTACAGCTATTCTAAACTATTTCTCGTTATATGGTTAACTTTTGCCATAGCTGATAACTGATGATTATATTGCTTAAGCACAGATAAAGATAAGTGAGATTAATATATATGTAAATATAAATTTACATTAAGTAAATATAAGTATATAAGTAAAGATTTAAAGTTAAAATCTGGATTCTGGATTAAAATATTCTTAGATTTGATTTAGCTTAACTGAGTAAATTTAAGCATTAAACATTAACTTTTGATTTAATGATTAAATTAGATTAGATTTGATTTAAAGTTATGATATGATTAAAGTTGATTGGAATTAGATTTATAAGTTGATTGGAATTAGATATATGAATTGAGTGAAAATTAGATTTATAAAAATGGGTACAATTTTCCAAAACAATTCAACAAGCCAGACCAGAGGTTCTATATCTCAGGGCGGGGGTGGAGAATCGCACCTGAGAGAGGAGGCTCCTCCTGACAGGACTCTCCCAAGGAGCACCATCCAGAAGGGAAAGAGAAAGGCACATGGCACAGTCTGGTCTCTACTTTGGTGCCAGATTTGGTGTAGCAACCTGAACAGAGGGCACAAACACAGACCACCCTAATGACTGATAAAGGGGACCTCCAAAGGTAGCCCCTGAGTTTCAGGAGAAAGTGATTCAGCACTAGAAACAAAGGCCCCATCTTCAGACAATCTGTGTGCCATGAGAGACAGGAGCCCCCCTAAATGCCATGGGCAGGGCAGCCATCTAAGGCTGCTCCCCAGCCCAAGAGGGGGGGCATCTGTCAAAAGAGTTCTGCGAGAAGGACATGCCCTAAGAGTGGGACCCAAGGTGAGAAACCGGTTCTGTCCACATAGGAAGGGTTTGAAGCTCGTGACGCATAACCCTTGTGACCCTGAAAATGGTGTCTGCAGAGGTGAAACCCTGCTCCTGAGCCAGAGTTGAAACTGTCTCACATGTAGCAGACCCAAAGGAATAACTTTGGCCACAAGTCATGAGCTAAGCACCTTCTAATCCTAAGAGACAGAGAGGCACTGGCCTAATCAGATTTTAAGGTTAGACCTTTATGGCAGAAAGGATGGAATTCCCCAGGTTTAGCAGGTCAGCTCAGTATGACTGCAAAACTGTCATTGTGTGCAGCACTGCAACGGCTTAACCTACGGGACTGTAGACCTTCCCTATAAGGCCGATGTGAATGCAGACTTTCTCCATGCAACTCAATGGGACTGCAGGCTTTTTTCATGCAGCCAATGAAGGGGAGAGAAAGCCCGCAAGATGGCTGAATAGTCAGCAGTGTCTGAGGAGAACACTCAGGCAGAATAAGAATTATTCCACAACCTTGACACCTCAGTGTGGAGGTATGGGAAAAATGGGCGATGCCTGCATGGAGGTGTAAGGCAGCGTGAAGTTAGTTAGAGATTGTCAAGCTCATAGATGACAACACTAACCTTTCCTCATGCCAAATGAAGCTAAGCTTAGCAACAGCATGTGTGATCACCTCCAGGAGCTTTTCGAACACCACAGAATGCGGTGGCAATTCAAATGCTGTTTGCTCCTTGTTGTCCTCATCGAGCTCCTCAGGGTCCAATTCAGATATATGACTCTAATACCAAGGCCAGAGCCAAGGCGGAGGTATTAGAGTCAGCTGAAAGGATGAAAGGGATTCACAAAGACGTGAAACAATGACCAAATCCGGCGTGCTGCCTCGACTGACTCGAGCCACATGGCTCAAGCACTTGGCTGGAAATATAAGCAAGCGGATGCAGAATGAGCTTAGTGACAGTGCGCGAAACTCAACAGCAAAACGGCACTGATTGCTTTCTCTCAAGGAGCAATTCTGTGGCATACCACTCATCATCACCCACATCAAGCTCCTCAGAGTCCAATGAAGACAATAATTCCTCATTCAGGTCGGGAGAAATCGCAAAATGAGCTCCCAGAGCCGAAGTGGGGAAATCAGGAGAGAATGCAAGACAAAGTCCCAAGATGTTGGGAAGAAGTTGGCATGCTGCCAGTTGGCATGACTTTACGGAGAGAAAAAGTTTCCCAGTACATGCAGCCCCCCCTGTAATGTAGTGGGGCACTGATTCACACACTATCTGAACTTGCCATCTTTCCTTATCTTCCAAAGGGAACTGCCTTGCGGGATTGTAAGTGTCTGTGAAGAACCTGACTGCATCCCATTCAAAATCTGTTTTATCTCTGTGGAGTTTGTACAGATCAACAGCTAAGACATCACATTACTCTTGTAATAAATAGATATAAATAAACAGAGTAAAAATATATTGTAAACATCTAAATGAATATACATCTGAGTAATGTAAACAGTGAATTCTGTTAATATACAAATAAACTTCCAAAGGTGCATTATATGTAAGGTGCATATATACATTCAAATAAATTTAAACAATCAGTAGTTCTGGGTATAAAGGCATTTGTAAGGTGCAAGACAGATAGCAGCAGTATGACAGTCGTGCAAAAAGACTGTAAAGTGTAAAAGTGCAAACCGTGTCAGATTTAAAGAACTGTACATATAATGTGTGAATAGGTGTTTGTAAACAGGTCCATGTGTGCAGAGTTCTGCAGAGAGTATAAAGTGTCTTATGTGCAATGAAAGATTTTCAGAGCAGATCAAGAAGTCACCAGAGCAAGATATAATAGGGATTTATTATGTATGTCATCCTCGGTGCGCTGGGCCTGGGCAGAGAAACACGCAGACTTGCGGTTGTGGTAGTGATTATTTCCCAACGCGAATTTATCAGGGACAGGTGAGCGTCAGTCAAGGACATGGCTTTCCACTGTCGCAGCTGGGCCTGCTTCACCTGTAGGTCGTGGATCTGCTTCTCCATGGCCTCCACCTCCAAATCCACAGAGTGCAGCTCAAATGTATCCTCACCTGCACTCAAAGGCACAACTGACATAGTGTTTAGGAGCAGTAGAACAACAGAGATAATCGGTGTGAGAAACGAACAAACTAGTGATAGCCAGGTTAATGGGTTAGCGATACTAATGGGCTAACCGGCTAGAAGCAGGTGAAAACAAATAAAACTAGTGATATAAAAGTGTTTCGAATGAGAATATTATAAGATACTATCAACTGCTATAGATACTATAAAAAGTTATAATATAGGACTGGATTAATATAAAATCCAAGAAATTTTAGGTCAGCTTGGTGGAGCTCAGAAAAATGCGTCTGCACTCTGCAGAGCAAAACTTACACAGGTAACACAAGGCAGTCTGGGAAAAACAGGAAACCAAAGCATGAGGAGGCCACACAACTTCAAAAACAGGGCAAAGAAACTGAGATCCCATGGAGCTTAAATACATTTGTGCCCAAGAGTTTGCACATGAAGTCAACACTTAAAAAAATGCAGTGTTCAGTGAGATATTCAACCTCATTCTGGAACAGTCTGTAACCCCCATGTGTTTCAAACAGTTCACCATAGTCCCTGTTCCGGCATCTAGGTGTTCACATCACACAGGACCTGTCTTGATTCTGTCACATTAACACCATGGTGAAGAAGACCTGCCAGTGTCTCTACCACCTCTCTCAGGTGCTAAGGACTTTCTACACCTACACTATTGACAGCATAATGATGGGAAGCATCAAAGCCTGGTTTGGGAACAGCACCAAGCAGGACATTCAGCCTCAGTGAGCTCCCTGACCTGAAGCCTATCTATAGCAAGTGGTGCTGGACCAGGCCAGGAAGATAGCAAAAGACCTCAGCCATCCCAACAATGGACTCTTTTCTCTGTTGTGTTCAATGAAACTGTTTTGCTCCTTGAGGACAGACATAGGGAGAGAATGAGTAGGAGCTTCTTCCCACAGGCCATTCAGATCTTTAACCAGGATAACACCTAGAACCTGGACTTTTCTGGACTTATCCTACCCACTCCCTCAGATGGACTTTTGCATGATTGCACAATATTTCAATTGTACTTGCACATTTTTGTATTTTTGCAGTTTACCATAATATAATATTCTATATTCATATTCCCCATTCCACCCATACCACATCACTGTACTAAATATGGATCTAATCACGGTAATCACTGTTTCAATACTACCTTTTTTATATTTAATCTATTTATCCTCATTGCAATTTTCTCACCATAGTTTCCATATATGTCATGTGTTTTGTTTTATTTTATTTTATTTTATTTTATTTTATTTTATTTTATTTTATTTTATTTTATTTTATTTTGTTTTGTCTTGTTTGCATTCTATTGGTTTGTTTTTTTTTATTTTACATTAGTGTTAATTGTAATTGTTAAAATTGTCTATTTTTTATATTTAGGACAGACATAAAAAGCATTTCATTACATGTTGTACTTTGTATGATTGTGTATGTGACATATAAAATTAGAATTTTGAATTTGATAACCACTTTTCTAGGGGTAATCTGAGTTTCGACCACTATGCAAACACATGTCTCCTGCTCACATAAAAATTGATCATTGCCACTATGAACAGCATCAATCTAGGCCAAGAGCTTACAATAAGGGCTGTGTTTATGGTGCTGAAACACTTTATCTCACAGGTCAGAGGCTTTCATGTGTTAGTCTGCATGAACAACACTGTGGTTGTCTCCTACCTCAATCACCAAGACAAGTTGCCTTTGCGCCCCATTTTCAAGCTGGGCAGAGACCTGATTGCTCTCCTTGAGGTCATTTTACATTCTGGGGCATGCAACTGGGAAGTGGGGTGTTCTTTTATAGTGCCAAGGTGCATAAAATGGCTGCCGACCCAGAAGTGCTAATCTGGTGATGGCTGCTGACCTGGAAGTGCTCCCCGCTATGCCACTAACCCAGAAGTGCATGCCACTAGGGCGCTCATTCTGGTTCAGGCTTTTAAGACCTGCGGGGCTGATCCAGGTCTGCTTACTCCCAGCAGCTGTCTGTCCCAATTCACACAGCTCTGAAAGCTTCATCACAGGCTTTGAGTAGGGAGTGGACTTTAGCATTTATCCAGGGCCTCTGGTTGAGATATGGGTTTATATTTGTACCTAGTAAATACAAATCCAGTGATGGCTGCTGTGTATTGCTCTAAATCAGTGAGACTGTTGTGTGCATGCTATACATCCTGAGGTCTGCCAAAAAAGTATAAACAAGATCTCTTTTGAACATGTTTTTGTAGAATTATTACTGAATTTCAATTTCTGTAAAAAGTCACATGAAACACAATCATAACCATGCATCAGTTCGAAGTATTGAAGTACTCAAGTACTCCATTCTTAGTCAAGATGAATGAATAAATAAATAAATAAATTCTAACATCATTAAAAGGGATAGTCAAAATTAGTTTATTAACTTTGCTACCACATTCTTTTGTTCCACAAAATACATACACAGAAAATATAATGATAATTTACATTTATTTATGGCAGACTCACTGATCCAGAACAACTTACATCCATCTTGTTTATACTACTGAGCAGTTGAGAATTAAGAGCCTTGCTCAAGAGTTGGCAGTGGCAGTAATGGTCCTAACATTTTATATCACAACCTTCCAATTAGTAGACAAACATCCTCACCCTTGAGCTACCACTTCCCAGTAATGCGGATATGCAAATGAAAAAGTAAAATTTATTTTAAAGTAAAAGTTATGTTGAATTTGCAGAAGGAGAATCTCTATGCAAATATTTCTCTGAATCTTCAGTCCACATGCTTCAGTGAGATGTGGGGGAGCGGACATTGTGCTCAATGTGTATGTCTTGGACATTATGAGTAATTGTCAAGGAAATTTAATAACATTATAACAATAATTTAATATTTGTAGTAAAATTAACATCTTGGTTAAACCCTATTAAATGTACTAGTATTTTTAAAAGGAAAAGTATGTCATGTTACAGTGCATGGCAGCAGAATGTAAATTCTTATACACTGGTCTAGTGAATCTCCCTCATTATAACACATTACACCCGAGTTTGCTTTTAGTGGAACCTCCCACTTTGCATGCTCTACATGCTTTTTAATTATTTTAAAAATAAATACTTTGCAAAATATTATTTATTATACTATTGATTTTTCTCCCACTGCACTATGTGTTAGGAATCTGCCCCTCATGCTGAGCACAGTTATTACAGTGATTAGATCACAGAGCCACTCAGAGCTTATAGCAGCTCGCAGTACAACAGCATGATCTTCCTGGTTCGTGTGTTTATATTTTCTTTACCTGGCCATTATTTTGGTCCATGTCTTGTATCCTCCCCTGGATTTCTATATTTCATCTATTTTCAGTTCATCCATAAACTAGATTGTTTATTTAAACCCTGGTGTTTCTGTGTTTAGGAGCAAAGTATTGTTCAGTGTGTACCTTCCTGTCAATATCAGTGATACTTTTGTGTGCTATCCTGGTTCCTCATTTGGATGTTTTGGATCTCCTGGCCTCTGACTGTTACCTGTTTTTCACTTTTTATTTACATTTTGGATTTGTCTACTTTCTCTTTAACTGCACCTGCATCTTTAACTTTATTGCATGACAACATGAGAGACTAATTAGTGTGGATTCATGACATAAATCCTTTAACTCATTCTTTTGTCGGTAGTGTTGCAGAAAGAGACCTTGAAGGTGACTTGAACTTGAACTCCAGTCTTCTGTTTGCTCAGTCATGCCCTGTCCATGTCAGATTTCCATTTAATCTGATTTGTAAAGTAGGTAAAGATGGAGGTGCTGGTGTGCAGCAGTGGTGTAAAGTAACAAAGTAAAATTACTTCGTTACACTACTTAAGTATTTTTTGAGAGTTTTGTACTTTACTTGAGTTTTTATATTTCTGTCAACTTTTACTTTTACTTTACTACTTTTTTTAAACAAATTCTATACTTTTACTCCGATACATTTTCTGTTCGGCATTTTCATTACTTACTACAAAAAAACGTGCGTCTAAATTTGTGGTAAAGGAAGTTTGTGGTTAATGATGACTTTGTCCACATGAAAACGCAAAACTCCCTGTTAAGTGCTGTCAGGAGCCTAGACAAAACTTTATTGTTCCGGTAGTTTAACAACAATGGTGCGTCGCGTGAAAGCGATGCCCTTGACGTGAAAATTTCATTGTAGAATGTAGAAGTCGGACCGGGTCTCGTCCAAAACCGCCATCGCTCTGTGTGTTGTGGGAGTTCTGTATGCAGCAGCAGTGAGCTCCATATTACATTCCAGCCTTCTGTTCATGAGTAACTGTGTGTGTGTGTGTGTGTGTGTGTGTGTGTGTGTGCACACATGTAAAAGTCCAGTAAACAACATTAACACAGTCAGTAGTTTACGTAAGTCTGCTATTGCACAAAATATCTTCATAAACAAAGCTGACGTCAAATCAAGGACACCGGCTCACAGACAATGAGGTCAATTCGTCAGAATCTCCGTTTCCCCTGTCCACACAACACCACTGAAAACTGAGTTCTGGAAAATCTTCACTTTGAAAGGAGTTTTCCAAAAGCTCCGTTAATGCAAAACTGCTTGTTACGACTTCAAGATGGTAGGTCTAAGGGTACCAGAAGTAACATTTAAGTTGTGACTCATTTAAGTGAAGGTTGGTAGTAATTGACAACAGAACAACCTTATAGCAAAATTAAATTTTGTATTTATTGGTCCATTACGGAATCGGAATAGAAGAAATATAGATAGATATATATTTACATACAACTGAGAGTTATATTATAATCAATACGGGAAAAGAGAGGATTAACAGCGGCGCCAAATAAAAGAAAGAAATAACAAAACCAAACAAACTCGCCACAATCCTCTAATCTATCTAGAAAATAAAAGGGAAAGAAAGTGTTTGGCGTTTTTTTACGCCCTATCTAAACTATTCTCACTAACCAGAAACAAAACATACAGAGAGTGGCGCTCGCTCCTATCCTGGTGTATTTATACACAGCCGCTTCTCTACGTGTAGCACAATGAAACCCAGGTAACTAAACTGTCCTCTTTTTCCCCGGAGGTAGATCAAAGCAAAGGGAGAGAGCAAAAGCGAGAGACCGAGCATCCACACCGACGTCCCTTTTAAAACTGGCGCGGATCTCTGGGATTGGCAGGCGAAGGCGGCGATGTCACGCAGGTTAACGAGGATAGACGTCTCCCCTGACGAATGGGATTCCAGGGGGCGGGAACCTATGAGGCAGTGAGAGCGGGAAGAGATAGAAAGAGAGCAAAAACACAGGCACAACTTTGGGCCGTAACACTGCTAAACTGCATTAGCATGTGGACGAAAGGTCAAAACACAGAGAAAAATCTCCCTTCTTAAAAATCCCCGGGTTCGAGTGGACATGGCCTTAGTTACAAGCTCACAGGTATGGAGACACTGATACTGTACACTTCATTACAATACAGTTCTAAAGGCCTCTTCTTTATTTCATACAAGTCTTATTTTTTTGGTGCTGCACTTATTGAGAAGTTTAAGAAAGAAAGCAAAACAGAATAAAATTCATAATTCTCCAAATTATTACAGTCTTACTTTTTTATTAATTTACTTCTACTTTTACTTTCCATACTTCAATACAGTCATGAAAATACTACTTTTGATACTTAAGTACAGTTTATTTCAGATACTTTAAGACTTTTACTCTAGTAGAATTATAAAGGGTGACTTTAACTTTTACTCGAGTCATTTTCTAACAAAATACCTGTACTTTTACTCAAGTGGGGCTTTTGGGTACTTTATACACCACTGAGTGTGCAGTATGTCATTGAGCCTAAAAGAGAAGAAACAGCAAGGTTGGTTCATCAGATACCACAGAACACATGTGAAAGACACTGAGATACACTGTTTCTCAGCTATACAACACTGATGGTCTACCTCCTTCACGTTTCAGGTATGTTTCAACATTTTAGTGAATTCTTCAGTTATTTCCTACCACTTGATGTGGAATGTTTTATCACATTCAATATTCAATAAATAATTAATATTGAATTGACTAGAGATTTATGAGTTATTACAACTCCTGCAGAATCTCTATTGTATAAAACATTTCAGTGGTGTCACTGGTTATTGGATTGCTGAGTTATAATTGAGTTTTTTTCCACATTTTCCACTGACCCATGAGTCTTAAATTGAATTATTAATCATAAATTTAGTTGTATTCCTCAAGTTTCACAAAGTAATGATGAAATCCATTTTTAAAATGTGACTGTTATGAAAACCTAGACTCAGTCCTGAACATTTGTAATAATTGGAAATACAAATCTAAATATTAATTCAATACTGTCATTTCATACTCAACTGTAATAGTGTTAATATTAAATACTGAAATGTTAAATGAATAATTAAATATTTCTTTTTAAATTATGATTAATTACTAAATCCATTACTTATATGAAATTATAAAAATTTCTTGACTTCCCAAGTCTCATATCACAGATTTATGTTACGAATCTCCCCCTCACCCCAATCACTGTGAACTGTGCAGCAGATGCAGTAGCTCACTTCTGCGTCTGTTCTTTGTTTGTTCATGTAGCCATGGGCCTATATGGTACCCCACTGAATTCCTCCTTGTGATATTTAAGTCCTATTTTCTTTCATTTTACCCATATTTCCACTGATATATCACATTCTAATAGTACGTGTTCAATTGTTTCATCTTGGTGACAGTTATGTATGGTATCTTTGTTGGCTACATAGCAACTCCACTTGACAATGGACTCAGTGGTATGCTAGCTTCCAGTTTAGTGTTCTCTGATAGCAAGCTGTGAAAAAGGCCTATTTCTCTCAAATATTGTTCACAAATCTGTCTAAATCTGTGTTAGTGAGCACTTCTCCTTTGCTGAGATACTTCATCCACCTCACAGGTGTGGCATATCAAGATGCTGATTAGACAGCCTGATTATTGGACAGGTGTGCCTTAGGCTGACCGCAATAAAAGGTCACTTTAAAATGTGCAGTTTTACTGTATTGGGGAGGTCCAGGGGGACCTCACGAAGTGCAACACATCTCCTTCACATAGATATTTGAGAGAAATAGGCCTTTTGTGTACATAGAAAAAGTCTTAGATCTTTGAGTTCAGCTCATGAAAAATGGGGCAAAAACAAAAGTGTTGCGTTTATAATTTTGTTCAGTGTAAATATATAAACAAATTATTAGCATTTTGTTTTATTTGAGTTATTAAAGCTCTGCAGATACTGCATGATCTTGGGTTATTTTGATGTGATGTCATTTCCTTTAAATATACACTCTAAATAACAATAGTTATATTTAGAATTTAGGAGAAATATTGTCAGCAGTTCACAAAAAATGAAACAAAACTCTTCATCTCACCAATACATGAACCTGCAAGAAAAAAACAGAAGAAATATATATATATATATGTTCTGTATATGTTTATACTTTACTACTGCTTTGCATAATGCTTTCTGTATTTTTTTTGCCTTGTACTCATGTGCAATGACAATAAAGTTATCTAATAATCTAATTTCATTTAATCTAATCTAATCCACACTGTAAAAAATCTTTTAAAAAAACTGTAGCAGGGGCACCAGAAAAAAACTTTCAGAAATAAAATGTAGATAAACCTTAAAAAACAGTCATTTATTCTATAATTACAGGTTATTACTACAATTATACATGAAATCTTTTTATAATTCCATGAAATCTTTTACTTTTAACATATGACCATTGTCAGAATGCAGTAATACACCTTTAAAATAGTGTTGACAATAGAATAATTATCTTTAAGGAATGATTTTAAAAAAGCTTAAGGAAACATCATTACTGTTATTATAAAAAAACACTGTAAATATAAGTGTAGATATAAACTATAATATTGTTTATATATATATAACTAACTGTAAAAGTAAAATAATTTTGTATATGTAGGTTAAACTGCAAAAAGATTTGCTTTAATAAAAATACAAAACCATTAATTATTTATGTTTTTTATTTGTTATTTGCAAATCACACATTTGGTCAGCATTAAACAACATCAACAACATTATTAGCTTAGCAACATTGTTAGCCACTGGTAAATTTTTTTAAAACTAACCAATTTTTCCATAAACATTGGAATTACAGCTTTTTAGAGCCATTTCTACACAATATGCATTACAAAACAAAAATTAAACACATTAAAATGAAACATTAAAACACCACCCAGGACACTGCTCACCTGCTCACTTACCCTCCCAAGAAATAATACCAGCAGAATGAACAGTTTAAACATTACAGAATGGTATACAAAGAAATGGGAACACACCTAAACTGTGTGTGAAAGAGCAATGCAAGAAGCTTTCTATTCTACTCTCTCCATTCAAAGTTAGCAAAACCAATGAAAGATCCTTGGGTTTAAGAGATGTTTGCACATCACATTTCATTATGTTTTCGTTGCACTTGTTTTTGTCAGCGCTACGTGTCCTGTCTTGTGTTGTTTTTTTGTCCATTTTTGTGTTTCTGCACTGTCTTGTCTTTGTGCACCTAGGTGCACACTTGGCACTTTATGTGGCTTGGACAAACTTCGGTCCTAGCTCTGTGTTGTTGTTTCTGTTTGTAATTATATGTTGTATGTTTCTGTAGCACCAGGTCCTGGAGAAACCTTGTTTCATTTCACAATGTACTGCGTCAGATATATGTGGTTTAAATGACAATAAAAGCTTCTTAACTTGATTTATATTCCCTTTCACAGTTTCTAAAGCAATGCCACATATAGGACATGTGAACGTTTTTTAGAACACTTGTCAGATTCCGTACTCACTTTAATGGAGAAATGTTTGAGCTTAAAGACACTTTACTGCTCCAGGTAGGAGTTTCAAGCAGCTAATATTCCAATTCCTGCATCAAACGACTGAGGGGGGAAAAGACGACAGGAAATGCTTGGGTAAAAATTACTTAAGTAACATTTAATGCATTATTAACTTGGGCTACAAATTAAAATCACAAATTCCTGATTAATCCATGTGATCTTGGTGTAAAATTCTCTGGTTCTATGCTGTAGAGTTCAGCCTTTATGAAATGAAATAGAGTTTGTTAGTTTTTTTTAACCTTTACAATGTGACCATTTAGTAGCACGATATGAGTGACCATATCAGCTTTGTATATCAATTATACTTCATTTACTGACATTATGATGGAGAAGAAAGAACTCTTCCCCTGACAAAATCGTGAGTGGGTTTTATTTTTTTATTTTGCTGTAAGCCAGAGTCAGTGTTGACTTAATTTAAACCAAATAATTCTGTTTTTCTATCTTTTTTCTTCAGTCGTAAAGAAATGATGTTTTATAAAAAACCGCATTTTAGGATTTTTCTCCATATAGTGGACTTCAGTGGTGCCTCCGAGTCTGACCTTCCAGAACAGTTTAAATGCAGCTTCAGAGAGCTCTAAACAATCCCAGCCCAGGATCTTATCTAGAGAACCGATCGGTCAGTTTCTTACAAAAATAAACATTTTATACTTTTTATCCACAATCGCTCGTCCAGCACTAGCTCTGGGGTGCGCGTCCACGACACTGCGTAATCACGTCGAAAGGTGACGCGTGATGTAGGCGGGGCTACAGACCCAGTGTTTACAAAGCGCACGTGCAAAGACCAAGGAAGCAGAAATAAATAAAACACTCTTTACTAATAAAAAGGTAGAAGGAGAATGTCTGGGTGTGTTGATGTCCAGGTGCAGAGCGAGTGACCACAGCTTCAATCACTCAGGAGTTTTTAAAGGAAATTTTTGAGCACTCACGTTATTTCCAAGCGAACGTAATCTTTAATTAAAGACCCAAAGAACTTTATTAATCCCAGGGGCAAACTGCTTAAATGTTTGACACACAGTACAAAAACTTTTAAATTAATGGACAAACCTAAAAAACATACCGTGTGTGCGCCTTCCAATCAAAGCTTCAGGAGACATTAGAAGACATTTTCCAAAAAGATATTCATAACAATTAAACACTTCTTATTCCGTGTGCACGGTTGCCAGATTGGACCGAAGATTCCCAGCCCAACTACGTCTTAAACCCCTCCCATAAAAAATATATATATAAAAATACCAGCCCAAAATGCATACTGTGATAACTAATACAATAACAGATAACCCAAAATAAATGGGTTAGTGCAAAGGGCATTATTTACACACACACACACTACGTTAGCTACCTGTATATGTTTTACTTAATTATCAAACATGACATCAGAATTTTATAGCAGAATAATAGCTTATAAACACGCTTATATTTTTATAGGGACTTAATGCAGAGAATCTTCACAGAACTGATGAGAACCTTGAAATATTATTGAACAGGTCGCTCTCCCATTCTTTACTGTAGGACTTTCTATATTTAACGCACTTTGGCAAGATGATAAAAACACTTACAGCCTTGCTAATAACTTTGTGATATTAGATCAACGAGTACAACAATTACAACAGGCCGCCAATCAAGATTCAAGTCTGATTGGACAGGACTTTCCTCGACCTTATTGACTAACCTTATTGGGGGAACCCGCCCAATCTGGCAACACAGTCCGTGTGCGTCTCCTGGTGTTTCCGGTATTCAAACTATCCTGATCACGTGACAGGTTCAAACTAATTAAACACACTGTGCACCTCTAGGTGTCGCTATTAGGAAAAGATTGTACAACTCCAATGTTATTTGCAAATGAATATTACCAAATGTATACAACATTTCTAATAAACACCTTCCCATAAAGCAAATAAAAAAAAAATACTTAGAAACTAAGTACACTTTATCTGTGACAGCTACATTACAAAGATTTAAGTCAACAATATTTTGATCGAATCAAATAAAATGTAATTTTCCTATAAATTTTTCCTATAAACCTGTCAATTATCTTTCATACATTTCTTCAAACTTCTATTTGAGACATTGTTATAGATGTTTAGACATCCGTTTGTATTTCAATCACAGTTTAGGAATTTTTCTCAACTATTATCAGTCCTTTTTGAACAGGACGCTTTAAAAAAGATGTTTGTGTCAAGTGTTTTACCTTTCTTTCCCAAATTACTTTGCCCTATTTAAAGTTTCATTCACACTAAATCATCATCATCTGCACTTGTTTCAACAACTCAAGCCATTTTCCACTCATTTCTGGGAATATTGTCCTCCTTGACGATTACTACAACTCGAACATTTCGTCTAGATGTATGCTACTGTTGTCTGAGGTTTATTTTGGCCAGGTATTCCTTGCGCCATCTGCTCCAAAATTGTTCCGACAAATATTGAACTCTCCGCCACCTTTTTCTTGGCATACAAATCTTCACTGACAAACTTGGCAGGTGGTGGAAGAGGCACTGATGTCTTCATTGTGAGTAAATGATTAGGTGTTAAAGGCTCAACACTCTTTGGGTCACTTATTGTGGTTGCGGTAAGTGGTCGACTGTTCACAATTGACATTGCCTCATAGAAAAATGTCCGCAATGAGGTGTCATCCAATCTCCCTTTGGCTTGTTCATAAGGAAATCGCACTTGACTTTCTTAACTGACCCTGAGCAGCCCATTCTGGAAAACAGGGTCAAGTTGGTATAATTTGTCATTATTTGGTAGTTTAGCAGGGTTTTGGCTAAGGCATTTTAGCTCTTCTTCGAAGGCTTCTCTTTGCGTTGCCTTGATGAGCACAAGAGCGGCCATTTCTCTCTCCTCTACACTAATGAACCCGGACCTGTCTCTATTCACTTGTCTTTTGATCCGAGCAATAGTATTGTGGGCTTTATTCCAATCAGAGTATCTTGACAGTCTTTCAAGAAAGCTGGCTCTTACACATTTTCACTACATCGCAGATACAGTAATTTATGCTCACAAAATATACACAGCACTCCAGTCAAAGCATTTGTTAAATCTGGACCTGTGAGTAGGTGGTCATTTAGTTATGTGCCTTCAAATTTGGCTGAGCAGTCAAATACCACACTTAAGTTGCTCTGGCTTTATGGGATGATACACCCCATGGTGTAGATTGTACCAAACATTGCTCTTGTCTGGTGCAGCATCTGCTTCTTCTGCATCACCATCTCTAAAGACACTATCCATTTCACATAGTCCTCTCTGTAATTGAGACTTCTCTCCCATTTTCTTTTCAAATGTTTCGAATGAAACGTAGCAAGCTGCTTATTGTTCAGTAGCTGAGGATGCTCTGTGAAAGGTAGGGGCATCTCCACATGTCCTTCTTCGTTGTGTTGAGTTTTTCCCTTCAACTGGTAAAGAAATTAAATATCCTCCTGAAATATTATCCTCTCTCTTGGGTTTGTATCCCTAAAATATGCTTCTAATGTTTTAATTACAGAGGCAGGTATGATAGTCGGGAGTTCCTTCTCAGAAATGCAATGGCAGAACCCTGACACGTCTCTTGAGCAAGCATCACTATGCTCTAGCCTAAATCAGTGTTGACTGCATATGGTTGGGTTTTGGAGCCCTTGCACAATCATAGCCAATTAAAAGCCCTACCGGACAGTTCAGAAGATCTGGCATCTCCTCTACAATGCCGAGTAGGTACAGTTAGTCCACCTTTTAGCCTTTGCACGAGTGGGAATGCTTTTCTGTTCCAGTGGAATGAATTTTCGAGTGTATACAGTACAGGTGGAAGCTCAATGTACTCTTGCAAAGAATAGCTCCTTACCCTTAGTCCAACCACTCTTTGACAATTCTCTACTGAAGCCCTGTCTGTCAGTGTTGACAGCCTCAATTTAACAGGTTCAGTGTCTGCTTGAATTTTGTCACAGAGCTCCTGATCAATAAATGTGTTACTGCTGTACATGTCCATTGATGCATAGGCTAGGGTTTCCGGGCTGTTTTTTGTTGCACAAGAGAGCCATACTAGTACAGTCATTGAAGAGCAATCACAGTTGTCCCTTCCCACACTACATAGGCTAGTGGAAGCTCTTTCATCAGGTGGAGCAAGTGGCTCGCTTTCAACATTTTTTAGAGACATGCTCGATTCTGAGGCAACCAAAGCACATACTTTTGTTAATGACAAAAAGTTTCTTTTCTTCAAGAGACATTGCAGTAAACTTTTCACATACAAATATAAAGTCATTTTGCTGACAGCAGACACATTCTATTTGCCCTTTATCCTGAACAGCAGAAGGGCCTGGCTTGGAACCTTTCTCCCGATGCGCTTAAGCTCCTTGAAAAGGGTTTAGCATTTTGCACCAGAGAACTAGCTTTGAGATGTTTCTGTTCTTTCCCAGGCCTTTCATCTGCATGTTTTAAAGCATGTAGGGAAGAAACAGGATTGCATGCAATGCGCGCCTCCTCTGCCTGAAAAAGTCTGAAAATTCAGTAAAGCCTGGATTTATGGTATGCCATTCAGTCAAACTCCATGGTATGGTACTGGCTAAAATACTCTCATTAAACACTTCAAGTTAAAAAGGTGCCAAATGCTAACAAAATAATTTATAAAATTCAGAGAATAAGCAATCTGTTCAAAGGGATTTGTTATCATTCAGAAGTTCTGTACATTAGATTAGAGATTAGATTAGATTCAACTTTATTGTCATTGTGCAGAGTACATGTACAGAGCCAATGAAATGCAGTTAGCATCCAACCAGAAGTGCATAAGTGGTATATTTACAATAAATTACAATAAGGTTACAGTTATGGGGATGATATGTACAGGAGAATGGTGTAGTAGGAAATATAAATAAGTATATAAAAAAATGTCTATATATGTATGTACAATCAATGTATAGTAATGAAGATATGTTAAGAATTATCATGCTAAACAAGATATACAGATAGGTATGTGTATATTATACATTATAATAACAATACTATTTAAACATATATATATATATATATACACATATATATGCATGTTTAAATAGTATTGTTATGAACAAGATAAAAATGTACAGTAGTGCAAAACAAGTTTTATTTTAAATTTCTTTAGTGCAAAGATGCCAGGTGTATAGCAGTGAGGTAAAGTAAATGTACACAGATTTTACAGTGTATAAGTGTGATCAGCTGGTCAGTAAGGAAACAGTCACAGGACAGAAGCTGTTTCTCAGTCTGTTTGTGCGGGCGCTAAGACACTGGAAGCGCCTTCTGGATGGGAGAAGGGTAAATGATTTTTACCCTTGGTATGATTCGGGTGAGAGGCGTCTTTGATAATGCCTTTCACCCTCTGCAAGCAACATTTATTGTAAATGTTATTAATGGTGGGTAGCTGAGTGCCAGTGATACGTTGGGCGGTTTTCACCACTTGCTGAAGGGCTTTACGTTCTGTAGCTGTTCAGTTGCCGTACCAGACAGAGATGCAGTTGGTGATGATGCTCTCAATATTACAAGAGGGTTAGGGTTAGGGTTTACAACAGTAAAAGTTCACAAGAATCTTGGAGCAGAGGTGGGCCTTTTTCAGTCTCCTCAGGAACTTGAAGCTGGGTGCACACTCAGCAGCAGCTCCGTTGATGTGAATGGGAGCATGTGGGTGATTCCCAGCACATCTGAAGTCCACATTGACCTCCTGTGTTTTCCTGGTGTTGAGTTCCAGGTTGTTTTCCCCACACCAAGCCACAAAGTGCTGGATCTCCTCCTTGTAAGCTGTCTCATCATTACCTCTGATCAGGCCTATCACTGTGGTGTCATCTGCAAACTTGATAATGCTGTTAGAGGCATGTACAGGTATGCAGTCATGGGTGAAGAGGGAGTATAGGAGAGGAGTATTAATTCCAAGCTGTTTATTCTTCAAGATTAGCTTGGGTAGGCTGACTGTGTTAAATGCTGAACTAAAGTCACTGAACAGCATCCTGACGTAAGTGTTGGGGATGTCCAGGTGAGTCAAAGCAGAATGAAGTGGATGAAGATGGCGTCCTCTGTTGACCGGTTATGGCGATAAGTGAATGGGTGTGGGTCCAGAGTGGAAGGAAGACAGTCTTGGATGTGGGTGAAGACCAGTCTTTCGAAGCACTTTGCTATGATGGGGTGAGTGTGACCTGACAAAAGTCACTGGGTGTCACTGCAGCAGAGTGCTTAGGCTCAGGCACGATGGTATCTGACTTAAAGCAGGTGGGGACAACTGCCTGAGCTAGGGACAGCTTAAAGATGTCCATGAAGACTTCAGTCAGTTGTTGTACACAGGTTCTAAACACCCAGCCAGGGATGCCATCAGGGCCAGCAGCTTTTCGTGCATTGACCCTACTCAGAGTAGCACACACTTCCGAGGTGGAGAGAGTGAGTGGCTGCTCGCCTGGAAGTAGTTCAGCTTTGAGCATACGCTCCATCCTCCCTTTTTCAAAACAAGTACAGAAGTGGTTTAGCTCGTCTGGGAGTAAGGTAGAGCTGGTAGTAGGTGACATGCTGGGTGATTTGTGGTCAGTGATGGTCTGGATCCCTTGCCACATGCGCCTTGAGTCAGCAGAGTTGAAGTGTTCCTCAATCCACTGTTTGTGTTTGTAGTTGGCTTTGCATATTCCCCTCCTCAGATTGGCTCTGGTGACGCTATAGGCCTCTCTGTCACTGGACCTGAAGGCTGTGTTGCGTGCTTTAAACAGAAGGTGAACCTCCCGGGTTCATCCAGGGCTTCTGGTTGGGAAACAAAATGATTGTTTTCTGTGTGGTTCACCTGGTCCACACATCTGTTAATATGCTCCAAAACAGAATTGGTGTAGGTGTTACTGTTGGGATCTGAGTCTATGGTAGCCTGGTTACACTCCATTCAGTGTGTGAAAACTTCTGATGGAGAGCAGCGTCTGCCCCGTCCGGCCAGACTTTAACAGTCCTGACTGTGGGTTTCACACATTTGATGACTGGTGAGTATTTGGGGAGCAGAAACAATGATGGTCAGATTGTCCAAGGTGGGGGAGAAGTGTGACTTTTTAAGCATCAGCCACATTAGTGTATACATGGACCAGGGTTTTGTGTCCTCTAGTGAAGAGAGAGACATTCTGTTGAAACTTTGGCAGAACAGATCTTAAGTTGCAGTGATTAAAATCCCCAGCAACAATAAAGGCTCCATCAATGTGCACTGTCTGCAGATTGTTAATAGCAGCAAATAGAAAATAGTGCGCTCCAGCAAGCTGTTCAGAATGCCGTTGTTAAGCCAAGTTTCAGAGAAAACCATTAACTTACAGTCCGTGATCTGTCTATGTGTAAGTGTCCAAATTCTGAGTTTGTCCAGTTTGTTCATCAGGGGCCGAACATTGGCGAGAGAAACACTCGGAAGTGCTAGTGTGGATTTAGCCTTAGCTTGGCTCGTAGCCCTCTGCATTTTGCTCGTCTTTGTTTAAGGTCTCTTCACCGACGGCAAACTATTCTGATCAGAACAAGGGGCATGATGCGTAACGGCTTCCTCACAAGTGGTAGCTGGTCGAAGTTGAAAACATAGTTCAAAACAGAGTTTGTATATGCATAATTGATGTTGAGTAACGATTGACTATAGTATTTTAAAATCGCACGACTGAAACGAACAAACATGCAGGTGATTAGTAGGTAAATAAGCACTAATACGGAAAATCTGGAGAGATGCTGAGCCTCGCAATGTGTACGCACCGCCATCTTGGTCTGTACCTACATCTATAAATTTCTATTGTATTCTCTAAAGAATTCAAGAAGAATAAAGTATCCTTTACTGAGAACTTCCTATAAAAAAGTGGAGCAAAAGTTGGATATGAGATTGGGGTACATATCTCAGTTACCATATCGTCAATCTTTAGTTGCTCAATATTGTTTATTTTTGCATTATATTTTTCTAATTTAAAAAAATAACAAGAGTTTTGTTCTACTGCTTCTGACCATTGCCTTTAGGATCTAACAAAAGCTCTTTCTCCCTTCATTTTATATATATTATTTAAACTTATTTGTAAATTAATCAAATGTATTTTGTCCTCTTTTCACATTCGGGCAACATTTGAGAGAACAGAGAATATTTGTTTTTTCCTTGACATGCCAGTGTTTTCTCTTTATTTGGTTAAAGATGTAAAAATGCGCTAGCTGAGAATCCAGACTCGGTGTAAAATATGTGAGAGATGAGAGTCGAGTCGAGTCCTGAGTTTAAACATGGTGTGTTAATGAAGCTGATCCTGAACACTGACTTTATTCTCATTACTTTACAGCCCTCATGTGTGCGGCTCGCATCATTCACTCTACTGTGTTCAAAAGAGTCACTGAGGAATCGGTTCTTAACCGAAATCCACCGCTTTCTTTCTTTCTTTCTTTCTTTCTTTCTTTCTTTCTTTCTTTCTTTCTTTATTTATTTATTTATTTATTTATTTTAGAGTGCTGTTCGTTATTCTGCATTTTCCACTTTCTTACAGCTGAATATTTTTTAAAGAGAGTCTACTTTAATAATGATCTGTTTGTGTTTTTGTAGATAAAGCAAGGAGTGGAGAATTCATACTCTCGTGATTCAAAGGTTAGTCAGGTGCATGTGAATCAGTGAATCGGTTCAAACAGAAACTGGATGGTGATTATTTAGTTTCTGGGACTGAAACAGAATATGTATAATGTATGCTCACTGTTGTAATTATTAAAATCTCTCAGTTAAATCACTGACTAATGAACTCCATGTGCTCTTTACAGATGAGTGAGAAGAAGAGAAACAGAACATCTCACCAGAGACCGAGGTGTTTCAGGGACATCATGGACCTCGTTCTTCACCTGAGTGATGAGTATGATCCATCTCTGACTCTCAGTAATGTTTTATTCAGTTTTATTTACCCCTGAATAAGTGATTAGATGCTGATTTTTCATTCACTGTGTGTGTGTGTGTTTAAAGGGAATGGAAGGCTGTGACCAGGGGCATGTCAAAGAAGGTAAGAGTGTGAGAATAAGGAAGAATGAGTAGGATGTAAATATGAGCGATTGACCTGAATAATGAAGAGATGAATCGGTGTATTGTGTAATATTCTATCGTCTTTATTGAAATGGTAAGATTCAGTCATGTGTGTAAATCTCTACAGTTATTTAGAGCAGTCTTATTCATTCTTATGTGAAGAGTTAACTGATGCTGCTGTAATCATCACATCATGTGGCTCAAGGATTGTTTAAAACTGGGTTTGAACCACAGCAGAGTTCAGTAACCTGTTTCATTTGGTTGAACATGTTGTCATGTCACTGATCACATTTCATATTCAACAAGCTGATTTTCGTTCTTCAAAGGTCACAAGGCTGAAGTTTGCAGTTGCGTGCACTAAAATCGTGACAGTATGATGGCGGTGTTACTGAAGCCTTTCAGGAGAAGCTTCGGGATCGAAGCAATTCTGGAGGCAAACGAGAAGCTGAAGGAAATGGTCTATAAGACTTTAAAATCGAGGTGCGAAACCTAGGCCTTATATTTGACAACAATTTGCATTTTGCTAGGCAAGTAACCTCAGTTGTAAAAACAAGCTTCTTGATAACTCTGTTATCAAAGATGAAGCCTTTTATTTTGATGAAAGACATGGAAAAAGCTATTCATGCTTTTATAAGTTCCAGATTGGATTACTCTAATACTCTTTATTTAGGCATTACCCAGTCCTCTCCCTATTGCCTACAGCTGGTTCAGAACGCTGAAGCATGGCTCTTAAGCACACATCACCCCGGTCCTTTCCTCTTTAAGTTTGAGTGTCAATCTTGAACTTGAACATCTTCAGTGCACAGTTCAGAGCCCACAGGTCCAATATTGGATGCAGCTCCATGTCTTTCTTGGGAACGACAAAATACCAGCTGTAATAGCATGAGTCCCGATCTGGTAGGGGAACATGTTCTGTGGCCCCTTTTCTCAGAAGCGAGGAACATGGTTTGGTGTTTGCCAACAACAATGGTCAATACTCTCTGAAACGGAGGAGGATGGGTGGCGAACTGGATCCTGTACCCTTTTTTTACAGTATCTAGCACCCACTGAGAGACACCTGGCAGAAGTTTCCATGCTGCCAGGTTGTCTGAAAGATTTGTCAACCTCACGTTGAACTCCCCAGTGCCCTGAAACAGCGAGCTGGCAGGTGCAGACTAGGGGGATAGATTTATGCAGGAAAAAGGAGCGAGGGCAGACCCTACTGACCCCCTAGAGGTGGTGGGGCAGGAGGTAGGAGAAACCATCCTAGGAAGGACACTTCTAGAAAGGCTGGAAGACGTCCCAGGCTGCCCACTGCGGCGAGGGATAAATTTCCTGACACTGACACTTCACCTCTTGATGCTGGTTGACGGCCGTCACCGTCACTGCGAAGTCACTGCGTCGCCAACCAGGCCCTGAGGCAAAATCCAGGCATCCAGGAGAAAGGACTTATCTCTGTCCTAAATCCCTGTTAAGTTAAGCCACAGGTACCTTTCCATGGCAACTAACGTAGCTATAGAATGGCCTATGGCACGGGACATCTGCTTTGTGGCACGGAGTGTGAGATTTGTGATTTAGTGTAGCTCAGAGACTCAGGCTTAAATTCCTCACCACAGTCGAGCTCGTACAGCAGGTCAGCCTGCTAGGCCTGCAGGGACACACCAGCTTGCCCTGCTTGCCCTGGTGGCCTTCCCCACGAGGGCTGAAATGACTCTACACGGCTTGGAAGGGAGCGCAGGCTTCCTCCATGCCAGAAACGTAGAGGAGAGATAGTTTGCAAGCGTCTGTTCAACCCTCGGCATGGCTGCATACCCATGATTTTCAAGCCCAGCAATGGCCAAATAATCAGAGGAGGCTGGGGGAAAAAAGCATGCTGGATAAGATTCAAGATTCAAGAAGCTTTATTGTCATTTCAACCACATATAGCTGGCGCAGTACATAGTGAAATGAAACAACGTTTCTCCAGGACCTGGTGCTACATAAACATACAACAACAAGTTCAGCACAAAACAACAAACAACACCACAGAGCTAGGACAGAAGTTTGTCTTAGCCACGTAAAGTGCACAGTGTGCAGCTAGGTGCAAACAGAGCATAGACAAGACAGTGCAAAAAAGACAATAAATACAATAAAGACAACACAAAAGAACACAGGACACTTAGCGCTGAAAGGAAATAAAAGAACGTGTACTGGAATGTAAGTGAAATAAAATAGATAAAGTGAGATGATGTAAAAGTAAAAAAAAAAAAGTATTGTGCAAAAATACACAGCAGCACTTGAGGTAGTGCAAATAGAATAAACATAAATATAACTATAGCAGCGGATGACAGGTAGAGGTAGTGCAGTAAGTAGTGAACAGTATAAATTATGTGTGTGTGTGTGTGTCCATACAGTCAAGAGAGAGTGTGTGTATCTGTGTGTGAGAGAGACAGAGAGTTAGTTTACAGTTCAGTCCTGAGTGAGAGTGTGTGAGTGTGTGTGAGAGAGAGAGAGAGAGAGTGTGGAACAGTTCAGTCCTGAGTGAGAGTGTGTGAGTGTGTGTGTGTGAGAGAGAGTGTAGAACAGTTCAGTCCCGGGTGTTGAGGAGCCTGATGGCTTGAGGAAAGAAACTGTTACACAGTCTGGTTGTGAGGCCCGAATGCTCCGGTACCTCTTTCCAGATGGCAGGAGGGTGAAGAGTGTGTGAGGGGTGTGTAAGAGTGTGTGTGAGGGGTGTGTGGGGTGTGTAAGAGTGTGTGTGAGGGGTGTGAGGGGTGTGTGTGAGGGGTGTGTGGGGTGTGTAAGAGTGTGTGTGAGGGGTGTGAGGGGTGTGTGTGAGGGGTGTGTGGGGTGTGTAAGAGTGTGTGTGAGGGGTGTGTGGGGTGTGTAAGAGTGTGTGTGAGGGGTGTGTGGGGTGTGTAAGAGTGTGTGTGAGGGGTGTGTGGGGTGTGTAAGAGTGTGTGTGAGAGGTGTGTGGGGTGTGTAAGAGTGTGTGTGAGGGGTGTGAGGGGTGTGTGTGAGGGGTGTGTGGGGTGTGTAAGAGTGTGTGTGAGGGGTGTGAGGGGTGTGTGTGAGGGGTGTGTGGGGTGTGTAAGAGTGTGTGTGAGGGGTGTGAGGGGTGTGTGTGAGGGGTGTGTGGGGTGTGTAAGAGTGTGTCTGAGGGGTGTGTGGGGTGTGTAAGAGTGTGTGTGAGGGGTGTGTGGGGTGTGTTAGAGTGTGTGTGAGGGGTGTGTGGGGTGTGTAAGAGTGTGTGTGAGAGGTGTGTGGGGTGTGTAAGAGTGTGTGTGAGGGGTGTGAGGGGTGTGTGTGAGGGGTGTGTGGGGTGTGTAAGAGTGTGTGTGAGGGGTGTGAGGGGTGTGTGTGAGGGGTGTGTGGGGTGTGTAAGAGTGTGTGTGAGGGGTGTGTGGGGTGTGTAAGAGTGTGTGTGAGGGGTGTGTGGGGTGTGTAAGAGTGTGTGTGAGGGGTGTGTGGGGTGTGTAAGAGTGTGTGTGAGAGGTGTGTGGGGTGTGTAAGAGTGTGTGTAAGAGTGTGTGTGAGGGGTGTGTGGGGTGTGTAAGAGTGTGTGTGAGGGGTGTGTGGGGTGTGTAAGAGTGTGTGTGAGGGGTGTGTGGGGTGTGTAAGAGTGTGTGTGAGGGGTGTGTGGGGTGTGTAAGAGTGTGTGTGAGAGGTGTGTGGGGTGTGTAAGAGTGTGTGTGAGGGGTGTGTGAGGGGTGTGTGTCTGTCCTCACTATCCCCTGAAGGGTCTTGTGATCTGAGACGGTTCAGTTCCCAAACCAGGCAGTGATGCAGCTGCTCAGGACGCTCTCCATGGTCCCTCTGTAGAAGGTGGTCAGGATGGGGGGAGGGAGATGGGCTTTACTCAGCCTCCTCAGGAAGTAGAGGTGCTGCTGGGCTTTCTTGGTGATGGAGCTGGTGTTGAGTGACCAGGTGAAGTTCTCCGCCAGATGGACACCAAGGAATTTGATGCTCTTGACGATCTCCACCGAGGAGCCATCGATGGACAGTGGAGAATGGTCACACTGTGCTCTCCTGAAGTCAACAACCATCTCTTTGGTCTTGTTGATATTCAGGGAGAGGTTGTCGGCTCTGCACCAGGCTGTTAGATGTTGCACCTCCTCTCTGTATGCTGACTCGTCGTTCTTGCTGATGAGACCCACCACGGTCGTGTCATCAGAGAACTTGATGGTGTGGTTCGATCTGTGCATTGCTGCACAGTCGTGAGTCAGCTGAATGAACAGCAATGGACTGAGCACACAGCCCTGAGGCGCTCCAGTGAGTGGAAAAAATCCTGATCCAGTTCCTTAAATCCTTGACCAATTCCTTTAGCGATAACGTGAGAACCGGTGTTCATGCTGCATGATGACTTACACAACGTGCTATATGTGCTTAAACAAAAAAATTGTATTTTTAAGATGCTATTTCTTTTAAATAGAAGTGGTGTATTGTAGATGTGAACATAAAGCACACAAGAACTATTTATTGATTTATTGAACTAAACCTCTTCTACTCCATGCCTTGTGTTTTAAGAGTTGCAGCAAATAAGTGAGAAGTACAGAAAGCTACTATCCAATCAGAGCTTACTCAGGCAAAAAGTGATAAAGGTAAGCTTTACTTTTTAGTGAATTAATAAGCTAAAATCCAATCTGAGCGCTACTGGGAAGCCATTTTTTTCACTTCTATATTTAGGGCCCGAGCACCGAAGGAGCAAGGACAGAGGCCAGAGGCCTTGCACCGTAGGTGCCAAAGCCCTATTGTTTTCATTAGAATTTCATATTTATTTATTTATTTATTTATTTCTCAACCTTAACCTGGACCCCTTAACATGCTCAAAAACTCTTGAAAATCAGCAGACAGGTTGGAATCTGCGGCCATTAGGAGGTCACTGTGGCTCGGCCCTGGGCGTGGCATACACACGTCACAGTGCCCCTGGAAAATCTCGCTGCATAGCTGATACACACTTACACGTATCCATGTACAACTTGGTACAGACTTAGATCTTATTGAACTGAACAACTTCGTTGTTGTTCATGTCATTAAGTCTAATCCACAGGAAGTGAGTTATTTTGAGCTGTTTGCAAAACGCACCCAATGGAATTTTAAATACTCCTCCTAGCGAATTGATACAACGGCCACCAAACCCAGGCTAATATGATCTCAAGACATTAATATAACCGCCACCAAACCCAGGCTAATATGATCTCAAGACATTATTATAACCGCCACCAAACCCAGGCTAATATGATCTCAAGACATTAATATAACCGCCACCAAACCCAGGCTAATATGATCTCAAGACATTATTATAACCGCCACCAAACCCAGGCTAATATGATCTCAAGACACTGATACAACCGCTACCAAACCCAGGCTAATATGATCTGAAGACACTGATACAACCGCTACCAAACCCAGGCTAATATGATCTCAAGACACTGATACAACCGCTACCAAACCCAGGCTAATATGATCTCAAGACACTGATACAACCGCCACCAAACCCAGGCTAATATGATCTCAAGACATTATTATAACCGCCACCAAACCCAGGCTAATATGATCTCAAGACATTGATACAACCGCCACCAAACCCAGGCTAATATGATCTCAAGACACTGATACAACCGCCACCAAACCCAGGCTAATATGATCTCAAGACATTATTATAACCGCCACCAAACCCAGGCTAATATGATCTCAAGACATTATTATAACCGCTACCAAACCCAGGCTAATATGATCTCAAGACACTGATACAACCGCCACCAAACCCAGGCTAATATGATCTCAAGACATTATTATAACCGCCACCAAACCCAGGCTAATATGATCTCAAGACATTATTATAACCGCCACCAAACCCAGGCTAATATGATCTCAAGACACTGATACAACCGCCACCAAACCCAGGCTAATATGATCTCAAGACACTGATACAACCGCCACCAAACCCAGGCTAATATGATCTCAAGACACTGATACAACCGCCACCAAACCCAGGCTAATATGATCTCAAGACATTATTATAACCGCCACCAAACCCAGGCTAATATGATCTCAAGACATTATTATAACCGCCACCAAACCCAGGCTAATATGATCTCAAGACATTATTATAACCGCCACCAAACCCAGGCTAATATGATCTCAAGACATTATTATAACCGCCACCAAACCCAGGCTAATATGATCTCAAGACATTATTATAACCGCCACCAAACCCAGGCTAATATGATCTCAAGACATTATTATAACCGCCACCAAACCCAGGCTAATATGATCTCAAGACACTGATACAACCGCCACCAAACCCAGGCTAATATGATCTCAAGACACTGATACAACCGCCACCAAACCCAGGCTAATATGATCTCAAGACACTGATACAACCGCCACCAAACCCAGGCTAATATGATCTCAAGACATTATTATAACCGCCACCAAACCCAGGCTAATATGATCTCAAGACATTATTATAACCGCCACCAAACCCAGGCTAATATGATCTCAAGACATTATTATAACCGCCACCAAACCCAGGCTAATATGATCTCAAGACAGTGATACAACCGCCACCAAACCCAGGCTAATATGATCTCAAGACAGTGATACAACCGCCACCAAACCCAGGCTAATATGATCTCAAGAGATTATTATAACCGCCACCAAACCCAGGCTAATATGATCTCAAGACTGATACAACCGCCACCAAACCCAGGCTAATATGATCTCAAGACACTGATACAACCGCCACCAAACCCAGGCTAATATGATCTCAAGACATTATTATAACCGCCACCAAACCCAGGCTAATATGATCTCAAGACATTGATACAACCGCCACCAAACCCAGGCTAATATGATCTCAAGACATTATTATAACCGCCACCAAACCCAGGCTAATATGATCTCAAGACACTGATACAACCGCCACCAAACCCAGGCTAATATGATCTCAAGAAACTGATACAACCGCCACCAAACCCAGGCTAATATGATCTCAAGACACTGATACAACCGCCACCAAACCCAGGCTAATATGATCTCAAGAAACTGATACAACCGCCACCAAACCCAGGCTAATATGATCTCAAGACACTGATACAACCGCCACCAAACCCAGGCTAATATGATCTCAAGAAACTGATACAACCGCCACCAAACCCAGGCTAATATGATCTCAAGACACTGATACAACCGCCACCAAACCCAGGCTAATATGATCTCAAGACACTGATACAACCGCCACCAAACCCAGGCTAATATGATCTCAAGACATTATTATAACCGCCACCAAACCCAGGCTAATATGATCTCAAGACATTGATACAACCGCCACCAAACCCAGGCTAATATGATCTCAAGAAACTGATACAACCGCCACCAAACCCAGGCTAATATGATCTCAAGACACTGATACAACCGCCACCAAACCCAGGCTAATATGATCTCAAGACACTGATACAACCGCCACCAAACCCAGGCTAATATGATCTCAAGACACTGATACAACCGCCACCAAACCCAGGCTAATATGATCTCAAGACATTATTATAACCGCCACCAAACCCAGGCTAATATGATCTCAAGACACTGATACAACCGCCACCAAACCCAGGCTAATATGATCTCAAGACACTGATACAACCGCCACCAAACCCAGGCTAATATGATCTCAAGACATTATTATAACCGCCACCAAACCCAGGCTAATATGATCTCAAGACATTATTATAACCGCCACCAAACCCAGGCTAATATGATCTCAAGACATTATTATAACCGCCACCAAACCCAGGCTAATATGATCTCAAGACACTGATACAACCGCCACCAAACCCAGGCTAATATGATCTCAAGACATTATTATAACCGCCACCAAACCCAGGCTAATATGATCTCAAGACACTGATACAACCGCCACCAAACCCAGGCTAATATGATCTCAAGACATTATTATAACCGCCACCAAACCCAGGCTAATATGATCTCAAGACACTGATACAACCGCCACCAAACCCAGGCTAATATGATCTCAAGACACTGATACAACCGCCACCAAACCCAGGCTAATATGATCTCAAGACATTATTATAACCGCCACCAAACCCAGGCTAATATGATCTCAAGACACTGATACAACCGCCACCAAACCCAGGCTAATATGATCTCAAGACATTATTATAACCGCCACCAAACCCAGGCTAATATGATCTCAAGACACTGATACAACCGCCACCAAACCCAGGCTAATATGATCTCAAGACACTGATACAACCGCCACCAAACCCAGGCTAATATGATCTCGACACTGATATAACCGCCACCAAACCCAGGCTAATATGATCTCAAGACACTGATACAACCGCCATCAAACCCAGGCTAATATGATCTCGACACTGATATAACCGCCACCAAACCCAGGCTAATATGATCTCAAGACACTGATAATGTAAGTTGATGAGGGATTTTTGATCTCAAATGGTTCAGCCATGAGAAGCCCTTAAACTTATGGCGAATAAAAGGAAACAGGAAGTGGCTAATAACTTCTGTGTACATTAAGTGATCTACATGAAACCTTAGGATTATGTTAAGCACTGAAAGCTGATCACACTGATCAGCTTTCTGTGAGGACAACTGTGAGTGTCAGTCATAGCGCCACCAACTGGCAGCAGGAAGTGTGTCAGTTTTTGAAATCTCTAATATTTTCTCCCTTCCTTTCACCTGATTTGGTTGAAAATCAGTGAGAATAATGTCAGGACATGGCTGATGTGAAACTGTGAAGGAATTTGTGATATTGTGAATGATGTTGCTATGGTGAGGACATAATAGAAAAATATTAATGTTCTTATATCTTAACAGTGGAAAGTCCTAATGTTTCAAAAAATTTTAAATAGAAAGAACACCTGGTTGTGATTCTGCTTAGTTTCATGATTTTGTGACGCTCAAACGGCTCACAACAAATTTTTACATTTATCAGTCCATTGACTGGACATGGTTTTGGCCTGACTCCTGCAGTACTAGACTCTGTCCACTAGAGGCTCTTATCCCGTTATTTTAATTCTTTTACAATAGTGCTTCATTTTCACAATTCATATATACAGAGTCAACCAAAAATATATATACACTTCAGGAAAAGAAAAATAGTATGACGTAAATAATATTAGTATAATATTAATAATATATATATATAAACTGATATAGAAATATAGTTTAGAGGGAGAGTCATTGTCCCTTTGGACATCACTGGACATTGCTATGATCTATTTCATTACACCCAAACTGTCCCTTGACCATCAATTACAGCTTGACAACGACGTCTCATGCTGTTCACGAGTCGACTTATTGACTTATTGTCTGCTGAGGCATGGCATTCCACTCTTCTTGAAGGGCGGCCCTCAGGTTATTGAGGTTCTGGGGTGCAGGGTTACGAGCCTCTACACGGCGACTCGGCTGATCCCAGAGGTTTTCTGTGGGATTCGGGTCTGGAGAAAGTGCAGGCCACTCCATTTGAGGTACCCCAGCCTCCAGCAGCCGTTCCCTAATGATGCGACCTCGATGAGCTGGAGCATTGTCGTCCATGAAGATGAAATTAGGCCTGTGTTGTTCATGCAGGGGCACAATGACTGGATTAATGATGTTATTCAAGTAGTATTGGCTTGTCACTGTACCATTCACAAGATGTAGGGCAGTTCTGTATTGAGTAGACACACCTGCCCAGACTGTAACACCACCACAACAGTGGCTGATGCATAGCGCTCTCCTTGACGTCTCCAACATCGTTGGGTCCATCATTTCTGCTCAACATGAATCAACTTTCATCAGAGAACAGCACTGAGGCCCACTGGTCCCTCGTCCAGCGTAAATGCTCCCTGGCCCGACGTCTGTGCCTGGTGGTGTGGTCAGGTACCCTTGCAGGTCGTCTAGCACGCAGACCACGCTGATGTAAACAGTTTCGAATGGTCTGACGTGACACTTGGGTTCCTCTCACCTCCCTTAAATGTGCCTGGAGTTGAGTGGCATTCATCATCTGGTTCCGCAGGGCACTGTTCACAATGAAGCGGTCATCAACGTGGGATGTGGCCAAAGGACGTCCACTTCTATACCTTTCTGTGACTCTTCCAGTCTCTCTGTATCTCTGTCCCAACCTGCTGATGACACTCTGTGACACTCTAAGCTCAGTGTCCACTTCCCTCTGAGAACATCCTGTTTGAAGCCTCACAATGGTGAGGTTCTGTTGATCAGTTGTTAGGTGTGGTCTTGGTCTCATGATGTCAAAATGTGAACAACATGATGAAGAGGACTGTTTAAATACCAATTCTAATTGAAGCAGAAAATTTATTGGTGGATTCATGGATCAAACACCAGTTGTGAATTTTGCCGTTAAGCACCTTGTTAGAGAACAGCAAGTTCTGCAGAAAGTACTGAAACACTGAACAGTTGGACATGTGCATTCAGAAGTGTAGAGAAGATCAAATTAAGTTCACCTGTAACTGTACACTTTAAACAGGAAATACTTTTTGTCTCTTGCATTGTTTTTGCACTAGAGTAATTTTGCAATCGTAAATTTGAGTTTTCAAGATTATCAGTTATAATAAACATTTTCAATTAATAATTCACAAATCAATTTAAAGATTAAACAATAACAATATCTTGAGTGAAATACAGAACAATTCAGTTGACCACACCTGACCACAACTCACACTTCAACACATCTCTACACACCTCAGCACAATTATAAATAACTCAACACATCAACAAACCTTTACACACCACAATACATCTATAAACATCTATTTTACACACCTCAGACAAGCACCACACACATCTACACACCTGAACACGCTTCTATACACCTCTACACACTTCAGCATACCTCTACACACTTCAGCATACCTCTACACACTTCAGCATACCTCTACACATGTCGAAACACCACAGCACACCTGACACTATCATACCTCTTATCACTTCAGTTCAATTTAATTCAATTTATTTGTATAGCAGCTTTTACAAAGCAGAGAAGAGAAACAGAGAAGGAGAGGAAAAATAAATAAATAAAATATAAATTATTAAACTATTTTATCCCTAATGAGAAGCCTGAGGTGAAGGTGGTGAGGAAAAACTCCCTGAGATGATCTGAGGAAGAAACCTGGAGAGGAACCAGGCTCAGAAGGGAACCTCATCCTCATTTGGGTGACACTGGACAGTAAATAATGTAACTGTAACTGATTAATGTCCTTTCTACAACCACAATCAACGGCCCATGAGGAACTATGAGGTCAGTGTAGTTTCTGAGGTCATTATAGACACTAATTCCTTGCGGTCACAAGCTGACAGATGAAATGGCAGATCTGTGATGGTGTGAAAGTCCCCAAGTAGCTCTGTCCATGGCTGTCTCCTGGTCCACACAGATCCATCCACAGCATCAGTGAGCACCATCAAGTGACCAGACTCTGACCAGGGGTAGGGCAGTGGTCATACAGGAAACTGGCATCACACCTCTACACACACTGACACAACACAGCATACCTGTACACACTCTACAACTGTCAGCACAACAAAGAAGAAAAAATGAACAGGATATACACCAGGAGAAAAATAAAAACAAAACTGCATGTTTTAGCCACTAGATGGCAGCAAGGATGGCAGGCAGCCATAACTCAAATTGGTTGCTTAAGGTTCCTTAGAAGATTTTGAATTGTTTATTGGTGTAATTCTGATATTATTTTTTCTTCTTGTTTTCTCTACCACACCCCATCTGATTTTTCCCCCAGTATACATGCACTAGTTATCTCTGTATTTCAGAAGTTGGTGCATTTTACACATTTGCACCTACTGAGTGTAAAATAATGTCCTTGTGTCAAAATATGGATCTGATTGTTTCTTCTTGTCTCATTTCAGACCCCGAGGTAGTGATAGAGCATCCTCGCAATGTTGGAGGATCACATGATGCTCGGTGACTCAAGAAACACTGGAACTTCACTCTGAGATAATAATAACTGAAAAGAAAAGTGTAAGCTGACCTTATGAAGTGTCCAGGTGTGGTGGTCATCTCCTGGTCTTTGGGAATTTAAACCCATAAAAACATTTCCAAAAACACATTGTATTTGAAACTGTCGGTCAGGTTTGGGACTTTAATATGGGGTGTGTCTGTTATTGGATGTGACGTTATTCACAGTAGACCATATTTTAGACGCCTTGTGGTCAGTGTCCAGCAGGAAAATGTGCTGATCTCTCCTTTTTTTGGTCACATTTTTGAAGATAACATTTCACAACATATGCATATTGTTGACTTAATAATAACGCAGAGCCGAACATATCATATTAAAAGATGTCCTTTAATTCAGCAGCATTTAGACGGATAAAGTACAATAAATATCAATGTAAACATTAGCCATGTACAAGCATCCTTCAGTCCGTCATACAGCAGAACAAACATATCACAAAGTACACAAAGAAAACTCAAAGCACTGTAATAACCGCTCAGTTTCCCTGCACCGAATGCTATAAAATACATTTATATACATTTTAAAACACCTATAAACTCAAAACTAGGTGACCGACAGATCACTGAATAAAAATAAATAAATAAATAGATATAAATGAAAAACAAACACTTTTAGCACACGATAGATGTCAGTAATGTTTAGTTTATCTTAACATCGTTTAAGTGCCAAGCAATGACGTTGACTTCATCCCACAGGACCGCCTGATGTTCATTAACACAGTGTTGGTGTTAGAGATACTGCTGCTACGCCTCCTACTGGACTTCAACACCAATAGAGTTTGCTAAAAAAAAAAATGCCTGAAACCTTCACAGAACCTATATTCAAGTATATCGTACATGGAGTCCCAAATTCTCCACACACAGGGGAAATGAACACTGTTCAACTTTATTTACAACACATCTCCTGCATCATCACCATTTCTTCATAAACACACATGGAATGGTGCGACCCGCCCACCATGAACTGGCGCTAACACGTCCGGTGTTGACCATTTAATTGTCCATCACAACCTCGCGACAGCTTCCCGAAGCCATGGGGATAAATATGTTCATCATTTGTCAAAGGCATTCTCAAAGCGTTCGGGAAACGCCTTAGTGTTTAAGTTAAATAACTCCTTTAGCCTTCACTGGCAAAAGTCCATGTGACGTAACTGCTGCATTTTTCCTGCATTAAACAGAGCTGCTCTCCTCTCAGATGTTCCAGATGTGAAGGTGGAACAGATCTCACAGCAGCTATTATACTTACAGCCCGTCTAGATTAGGTACAGAATTTATATTAAAAAAAATGTATGCAATATTTTAATATTTAATTAAACATCTCTATTTCTTTGTTATTTGCAAAAGTAAACCAGTGAAAGGCAATGATGATGGATAGAGACAGACAGAGAGAGAGAGAGAGAAAGAAAGAAAGAAAGAAAGAAAGAAAGAAAGAAAGAAAGAAAGAAAGAAAGAAAGAAAGAAAGAAAGAGAAAGTTTCTCACTGAACAGCTCTGGCCACATGGTCACACTGGTGAGTGTACACAGATTAAGAGCTACTACATGACCCACAGTGCTAACCTTTATAAACACATTCATCCTTCCTTCATCCAAACTGTAAAGGAATGCTGATGCGGTCATCGTTACACGTCGTAATCAGAAACAGGTGAGTAAGTGATTCCTCCAGCAGACGGAGGAGAGGACTGGAACGGTAAAAGCCAACACAGCACCGAGCCTGAGAAAACACAGGAAAGTTATAAACAGAAGATATTTAACAAAAGGATAAACTTTACAAAATCATCTGGACTGCAACAATGAAAATTAGAATTATTAGAATTAGAATACATTATTGAACATTGCTGTTACAGCAGTGCAGCGGTCTCAACTTCAGCTTCAGCTTTAATATTACAGTTTATTATTACAGTACCATCATAGGATCAGAATCTCCATTTAATACACATCACATACACCGGTCAGTCATAACTCTCTGACCACTGACCGGTGAAGTGAATAAGACTGAGTATCTCCTCATCATGGCCCCTGTTAGTGGGTGGGATATATTAGGCAGCAAGTCAACATTTTGTCCTCAAAGTTGATGTTAGAAGCAGGAAAAATGGACAAGCGTAAGAATTTGAGCGAGTTTGACCAAAAGGGACAAATTGTGATGGCTAGACCACTGGATCAGAGCATCTCCAAAACTGCAGCTCTTGTGGGGTGTTCCCGGTCTGCAGTGGTCAGTATCTATCAAAAGTATCTCATGGAGGCCCCATTTTGCAAAACTTAAAGGATCTGCTGCTAACATCTTGGTGTCAGATCCCACAGCACACCTTCAGGGATCTAGTGGAGTCCATGCCTCGACGGGTCAGGGCTGCTTTGGCAGCAGAAGGGGGACCAACACAATATTAGACAGGTGGCCATAATATAATGGCTGATCGGTGTAAATTTATACCAAAATATTTGTGATGTTTAACAGGGGTTACAATTAGTAAATTCTGTGAGGGAATCCGAGCAGGGCCATGCTTCTCTCCATGATTCCTGACCATTCAGCAGTCCACCACATAAAAACTTAGAAAAGTTATAAAAGGTAGAAAAGTTGCTTTCTTCTCTTCTCACAAACCCATCCACAAGCTCTTCAACAAGCCGTGACTGCAGTGTCAGGGTCTGCATCTTAAATGGACTTCAGTGTAGTTTTTAATCAGACCCGCTGACAACACTGAGATTTTTAGGCCTCTCCTTAATTTTTTAAAGTAAGAGTGTTTAATGATTATGTTTCTGAAATTCACTGGCTCATGTTCTGTGTATGTTATTGTGTATGTGTAGCGTAATTTACTTTAAAGCTAGTCATGGAAGGCACTCTGTTTTTTTCTGTTTCCCCCTCAGACAGGTAATGATGTAGGAGATGGAGAACAGAAAAGTTCAAGCTTTTGAAGCAGAACTGTGTGTAGGTATATATATATATATATAGAGAGAGAGAGAGAGAGAGCTCTGGAAAAAATAAGAGAGCACTCCCCAATCTCCAGATGTGAACCCTACTGAAAACCATCAAGTAAAGCTGAGCTGTTTGCTTTTTACAAAAAGAGTGGTATAAAGTTCCCCAACAGTAATGTGAGAAACTGGTGGAGATCATGGAGCTAAAACTCATGCAGATTGGGGTTATTCCACCAAATACTGATCTCTTAATGTTATTTACACAAAGCATTAACACAATCTGTTTACAAATTATTTATATTTTGTTTTATTTGAGTTATTAAAGCTCTGTGTGTGTTGCTGTAACAAGAATTTCCCTCATGGGATCAATAAAGTATATCTATTTATCTAAACTGTGATCTGCGTATGAGCGTGACCAGTAAAGGACAAAAATACTGCAAAAAAAAAGTAAATTAATTTATCCATCCATACAACTTACAGAAGGATACACACACTTACCTCTTCCAAACACCTCCCTCAGTAATGCCACTTTAGGTTTTCGGGTGTGTGTCGTGTGCACTGACTGCCCACTGTTGGGTCTGTCCTTCATCAGCCTGTTCCTCATCTGCTCAATGGGAGTCTCGTCTGTTATAATGGACACTAGCTGGAAAATGAAACAGATTCATGGCAAAAGGTTACACAGTGTGTATAACTCATACGTGTGTGTGTGTTGGGGAGGAGGGAGGTGACTGGGGTGTATGCCATAATGAAATACAAAGGTAAGATACACACCTGGTCATAAAATATCACCAGGACAAAAACACCAAACAGAATGGACTCCACTAACAGGATGATGTAATGTGCCCTGTCATACAGAAGGAACAATGCACCAGATGTTTAGCAAATATATAGAGAGAACAATAAATAATATAGGTTTACATCACATAGTATGTATAATAGTACTGATTCTAAATGATTCTTCTTTTCCAGGATATTATAAATCAATCAATCAAGCAAGCAATCAATCAACCAATCAATAAACGAACCAACCAACCAACCAATCAACAAAAACAACCAATCAATCAACAAAACAACCAAATCAACCAACTAACCAACCAATCAACAAAAACAACCAACCAATCAACAAAAACAACCAACCAATCAACCAACTAACCAACCAATCAACAAAAACAACCAATCAACAAAACAACCAATCAACCAACTAACCAACCAATCAACAAAAACAACCAATCAACCAGCCAATCAATCAACAAAACAACCAACCAACCAACCAACCAATCAACAAAAACAACCAATCAACAAAAACAACCAATCAACCAACTAACCAACCAATCAACAAAAACAACCAATCAACAAAACAACCAATCAACCAACTAACCAACAAATCAACAAAAACAACCAATCAACCAGCCAATCAATCAACAAAACAACCAACCAACCAACCAACCAATCAACAAAAACAACCAATCAACAAAAACAACCAATCAACAAAACAACCAATCAACCAACTAACCAACCAATCAACAAAAACAACCAATCAACAAAACAACCAATCAACCAACTAACCAACCAATCAACAAAAACAACCAATCAACAAAACAACCAATCAACCAACTAACCAACCAATCAACAAAAACAACCAATCAATCAAGCAACAAAACAACCAACTAACAAACCAATCAACAAATCAATCAATCAACAAAACAATCAATCAACCAGCCAACCAATCAACAAAACAATCAACCAACAAAATCAATCAACAAAACAACCAATTAATCAATCAGCCAACCAATCAACAACACAACCAATCAATCAACAAAACAATCAATCAACAAAACAACCAACCAATCAATCAGTCAACCAACCAACAAACCAAACATCTAATCAACCAACCAACAAACCAACTAAATCAACCAATCAATAAATCAATTAACCAATTGAGTCAATCAACCAAACAAACCAATCAACCCAACAGTCAATAAAACAACCAACCATTAAACCAACCAACCAATCAATGAACCAGCCAATCAATCAATCAACCAACCAATCAATCAACCAATTAATCAATTAATCGACCAACCAATCAATCAACTAAACAATCAATAAAACAACCAACCATTCAACCAGCCACCCAATCAACAACACAACCAATCAATCAACAAAACAGTCAATCTACAAAACAACAAACATCTAATCAACCAATCAATCAACCAAACAACTAAAGCCTAGTTCACACTACAGGATTTTAAGCCCGATTTGTAAATTAACGAGCCGGCCGACAGATCGGTCAGTGATCGTGGGAAAATCAGCGGGTGATCAGCACTCAGCAATCTTTGTGTGATCTACTCAACGACGCATCAAAGAGGCTCACTGACGCGTCGCAGACAAAATCCAGATATCTGGCATGTTAAATATCTGGGACGGTCGGCCGACTCCACATCACGTGGTGTCAGTTGTAGCTACGACCTCCAGCCAATGAGAGAGCAAGTGAGGTGAGGTCACCGGAAGAAAAGCAGCAGCAGCAACATGGCTTCAAAAATAGTGTGGACACAACATTTATTTTAATAAATTAACATTTATTTAGAGCGAGACTCCTGCCGACGTCCATTTTTAAAACAAACCTCTACCGAAAGTCTCACGTCATTTCCGGATCCACCTGTCACCTTTGTTTTCATGACAAAACGTGGTTTGGGGACGGCGTTGAGTGACAAGAGTTGTTGTCAGATGGTGTGGTGTGCGACACCCTCTTGTGGATCATTTATGAAGCGTCGTGTAGTGTGAACACCACAAGGACAAAAAGACATACAGTGAAGTCATGTAGTCTGAACAGCAAAGCGATCTGCTGACGGTTAAAGTCTTGTAGTGTGACCAGGCCTTAAATCAACCAATCAATCAACCAAACAATCAAAAAACGAAACGAAACGAAACAGCCTTTATTTGTCACATATACATTACAGCACAGTGAAATTCTTTCTTCGCATATCCCATCCTTGGAGGTTGGGGTCAGAGCGCAGGGTCAGCCATGATACGGCGCCCCTGGAGCAGAGAGGGTTAAGGGCCTTGCTCAAGGGCCCAACAGTGGCAACTTGGCGGTGCTGGGGCTTGAACCCCTGAACTTCCGGTCAATGACCCAGAGCCTTAACCACTTGAGCCACCACTGCCTCAATAAAACAACCAACCATTAAACCAACCAACCAATAAATGAACCGGCCAAACCAACCAATCACTGAACTGGCCAAACCAACCAACCAATCAATCAATTAATCAACCAACCAACCTATTAACCAAACAATCAATAAAACAACCAACCATTCAACCAACCAACCAATAAATGAACCGTCCAATCAACCAACCAAACAATTAATCAATCTAATCCAACATTAATTGTTCCTACACTATTAGGTGTTTGCTGGGAACATCCTCTCCTCCTTTGTCTTCATCTCCATCTAGTTCATTCCGTATCCTCCACACCCACGCTGACACCACCAGAGCCATGGAGTACAGGCTGGCCATGCCTTTGGAGACATGAAAGATGATAAACAAAGCTTCTTAAATCCTGACTGTATTACTCTAATTATTGAAAGTGTATAAATCTTAAACTTGAGAAAATTACTATATAATAAACATTCATATATATATATATATATATATATATATATATATATATATATATATATATATATATATATATATATATGGTTTTATTTCATTTAGCACAAAATGACCCTGTTTCTTTTGGAGTTTCCTGTCTCCACATTTGACACAGAATCCATTACTAGATCTCAGCAGGGTATCTCTCATGTCTCATGATCTTTACAGGTCAATATCAATTAGAGGGGCACAAACATGTGTATAGAAAAAACTCTATACAACATGAGTGTATATTCTTTTCAGCTTACCTTTTCTCAGAAGTCTATTTTGTTTATTTTGGGATGAGATTGTATAGCACCAGCACACTGAAAATCATGTAGCTAAGCTAGCTGGGACCGGTGTTAGCATGTCACATGTTTCTTTGAGGCTCCTGTCATGTTAAAAATGAATCGGAAAATGTGTGTAAATCCTGTTTATGTGTCTGTTAATGTGTTGCTCTCAACCCTGTTTATATACACTACTGCTAAAAAGTTTGGGATCAGTTGCATGTTTCAGCTTGATTTCAGCTCTGGAGGAAGACTCCATCAGCTAGTCCATCTTGTGGGAGATGCTCCAGGAAGCATGGGGTGAAATCTCATCAGATTATCTTGATAAACTGACCACTAGTATGTCCAGGCTGTAATTGCTGCAAAAGGTGTTTTTTTTATGAAGGCAAAGTTTTAAGAAAACATTCATCATTTCCATCAAAATCATTATTTCTAACTCTGACCTGTCAGCATGTCCTGTTCTTCTGATATATTTTCTATTCAGACCAAATGCCTGTGTGTTTAATTGGAAAACAATAACATTTATGAGTGATCCCTAACTTTTGAGCGGTAGTGTGTGTATATATAAGAGGGTTATGCTGAAGAATTTGTTCTGAGAGATGTAGTTATCCTGCAATAAAAGTGAATTTGAATACCAGTGCACATCTGAGAAATATAGTCTGGCCAAAGCTAGGAAAGGAACCTGGACCACTCTGTCACGTGTCTCGTGGCTTTATTCATCTTTACAGACCCTTACCTGGTGGCAGACCTCACACCTGGGATCTGTTACAATCTGAACACACAGGCTTATATACAGGCTAGTAGCTCAGTCACTCGTGTCTCAAAGCCCTGAATACTTTTTCTGACAAAAAAAACACTTTAATTATTATTTAATTATTCAAACACAGTTTAACATTTTACCTAATTCATTACCAACGCTGTGAAAGGGCTGAGGGTCAGTGTGCTGCTGGTGTTTAGCTGAGGCACTGGATGAAGTCTATGAGCACTTTTTCACAGTATGTGTACTCTCAACATGAACAAGCAGACTGTCCAACACCAGTCTAGGCTGGAAAGAGGAGGCCCCACCGTGTGTCCAGTGTCATGTTGTCCAATCATTTAGACAGTTTTATTGGAAACATTGTACTTTCTATTCTCCGGGCGAACCCGTGCATGGAATGGTCAGCGCTGTTCCAGTACTCCATCCTACAGTAGAGCAAACTACTGTAAACTAAATCACAGCCAAAGAAACTAAACAAACCCTTCACACTCACCAGTATAAAAGAGAAACTGGATGAAGTACTTCTGGTTGAGCTCTCCAACACAATTATTAATCCTAAAAATCATTACAGCAAACATTCAGACAAAAATACACAATAAATAAAATGATTGGAGATAAAAAATAGCAAAGGGATTAAAAACAGATTAAATGTGAGGACGGACGGAGACTGACCACGGGCAGTGGTGATCCATGCGTCTGATGCAGCGCTGACACACTCGGCAGTGATGTGCACGAGGAGGACGATAGGTTTCACAGCGGCTACACACAGTCCAGCCTTCACAAGCCTTACAAAACACCAAACCAACAGAAGAACCATGAACCACAACCTTCCTACTGAAATATCACACAACAATGTCCAATATTTACTTTATAGCAAAATTCTGATATTCTTTCATGGACATGATGCTCTACTTTACATTTGTTTAATGTATAATATCACCTTTATAACCTCCATAATATCACCTTTATAACCTCCATAATATCACCTTTATAACCTCCATATCATCACCTTTATAACTTCTATAATATCACCATTACTAAGTAAATGTATTCATTAAAACCCAGAAAAGACTACCAAAAAGCAGATTTAGGTCTAACCCTAACCTCTTCTCTGATATAGCTGAAGCAGCAGGTACTGCATGTAGTTGGACACAGTGGACAGTGAAGTGTGACCTCACCCTGTCATTGACACGACTGGACTGAGACCTCAAGTCTGAGAAATCAATGGCTGTCTCAGGAAGAGGAACCATTCCTGAAAGAAGAAAAAAATAAAATAAAACACATTACATAAAATGTCTAAAACACATTAAATACACTCAGTACATGTGTGTGTGTGTGTGTGGTGGTCTGGACAATCCTTCTCATTTCTCATTCTGATCACAGGCATCGCCCTGGTCAGTCCCTGACCTATTGACCTATCTGAATCTGTTCACTCTATCATATTTCCTAAGTTTTATTAGATCAGTGATTTTATATCAGCTGGTGTGTGTACAGTGTGTGTACAGTGTGTGTACAGTGTGTGTACAGTGTGTGTAAACACTTCTCTCTGTTCTGAG
>NC_080735.1:808711-818711 GCF_019097595.1 Hemibagrus wyckioides | reverse complement strand
AACACACCGGCTTCTCAGAGAAATCTATAAATGTAGATTTGATACACGAGCACTCTGATGGAATGATAAACATGTCTTTATTTTTCAATTACAGAACAACAAGTTTCTCATTAAGAGCAATCTGAGCTTGAGTGAGATTCGCCAGGTAGGTGACCATCAGGAGGTCCTGCAGAAAACAGAAGAGAAAGTAAGCACAATGAACAAAACCACCGCAGTCAGGAAGCCTTACAGACCACACCGAGGCACTCACGTTAATGTTGGAGTTCAGCATGCTCTCAAAGTCCTCCGCTGAGATTTTGGGTACTTTGTTGACCAGATCCGTTAGGTAACGGCCAACGCTGTTATCTGCAGTCACCTTTCCAGACTGAGACCAAAAACAAGACAACAGAGTGGATCTGTGTTTACGTTCAGACACTTCAGATCATTTGCATCTTAATTAAAACATAATCTGAACCCAATAATAAAATTCTAATTTGTTTAAAAGACAACTCCGCCCTGAACAAAGGGGTTTTCTTATTGAACTTTCTCCGGGTGTATTTTACCATTGGCTCAGTTTCCCAAATTACCCACAATGCCATTGTGATAGAGGTGCAGTGACGTTTTGGCCTCATTTTAAAAAGAGCTATGCTGTGACACTTTAGTTTGTCCAGCTCCTCATCTGTACACTCTGCTCAAACTCCTCAGCTTCCACACCATCATCATCTACACCATCAGATGAGCACCAGACTCACTAAACACATCCCTTCTCTATAAACAGTGTTTTAGAGTGGAGTTTAACAGCAGCACACGCTCACCAGCACGTCTTCAATGTACGCCAGGACTATAGTGAGCATTTCCTGTATGCGCCCGGCTGAACTGGCCACCTGAGACAGGTCTGAAGTCAGGCCGTTGGTGCGACTGGGAGACGCACGAGTCCTCTGCAGGAGATCAACTAGAGAGAAAACATGAAAACAGAGCCGTTAGAGCAGAAAGGTTTTCCAGAAAGGTTCACATTTCTGTTTAAGGTACGTTGAAAAATATTTGTTCTTCTCAGTAGAACAAACAACATTGAGGATTTTGAAGAGATTTGAAGCTGAAGGCACGCGTGGGTTAGACTGCCGTGACGCTTCGGTTCCTCGGAGAACCTTCATAAATCTGAACCTTCACACGAACGCTGTACTGAATCTTCAGGTCAGTGTGCAGCAGTGTGAGGAAAAAATATTCCTAATGAAGCTATATTCCTGACATGACCGCTTCTTTCCCCCTCCTGTGTGACCACTTTAAACAAATCTAAAGTCCAGTGTTTCACCTTTACATATCTTTCTGGAGAAACTTTTAAACAATCTACAACCCACTTTGGGTGAAAAGGCTTTTCTCCTGATTTTAGCATTGCTGTCTCACAAACAGAACAAAAAGCACTCTGTATTGATGCAGAATAAATAAAGAGAGAGTCGAGACGCATCTACGGATCGGTCTCATTGTCCTGTAAGGGAAAATGTCCACAGCACAGATTCAGGATGATTTCTGTGACTGACCTCCAATGCGTTCCGTGTCGTAGTAAATGTACTTCACCGTTAAAGGTGTGAACATCACACCGACAGTTTTCCCGGGAACTCCCATCTGTGCACTGAGACACAAACCAACAAATCAGCACAGAACACAGAAACAAAACAAATGCAAAAATAATAAAGTGATAAAACTAAGGTGTCCTGACCTGACATAGGCTCGGATGTTCATCTTATTACTCTGCAGCGCCGTGTCCACGGTCAGGTGGATGGGGTTCTGAGCCTCCCGACTGTAATACTCATGAATTAACACCGAATGTTCCGTTATGTCGTATCCTGTGGCATACCTGGACACACAACAGGTCACTTTTTCAGATCGAGTACAGAAAAGCAGCCGTGAACATACACCAGGAATATAAAATAAGTGCTACAGAATAACCCTCAGGACCGAGCGGTCACTCACCAGCCGATGATGACTTCACTGGGAGAAACCTTCTTATGAAGCTCGTACATGTTCTTTGCAAACTCCATGTCCACTGCCACCTGGAACATTGTGTACAAATACACAAGACTCACAAAAATTCTCAGTGTAAACCCCAGGAGTTACAGGAAAGAACGTCGTCATGCAGCTATTACACTTTAAACCAGCGGTCATTCATTTGGAGCCCAACATTGCTTTTAAATTCTGGCCGAGGGTACTCTCATGCTCCTGGGGAGATCTCTCTCTTACACCATTAGCCCCATTAGCCCCATTAGCCCGGCCAGCTGGAATATACAGGTCCTTACCTCGTCTTCAGACTCATTGTGTGGAACAGAGAAACAGTTGGTGACCTCTACAGAATGTTTATCTATGGTTCCTGTAGACAGAGAAAGGTTTGTGTTAATGACCGGTATCTACAGGAACATCACTAGAATCAGTCACGTGTCCATCTACACACACGCTAATGGAGCATTAGCCTCCAAAACGGAGCGACTTATACAACAACTATCGTACATGACATAAATAAACCTAACGCAGAAAGACAGAGCTCACCTAATAATGTACCGATCACACGGCTCGCTCCCTCATTCCTGCGCTCGAAAGAGTCCACGATTGAAGCCAGAACCACGGGGTGGATTTTCACTACAGGGCCGTGGACCGCCATCTTTAACAGAGGAAACCAGGCTGTTAGCGTCAACCACAGAAGAACTGCTGGACTCGTACGTAACTTCCGTTTCTGCCCCCTAGTGGCGATCTATTACAATAACACGAAGGCATAGAGGAGATGGGGTGGGGGAGAGAGAGAGAGAGAGAGAGAGAGAGAGAGAGAGTGTGAGAGTGTGAGAGTGTGAGAGAGAGAGAGAGAGAGAGACAGTGTGTGAGAGAGAGACAGTGTGAGAGAGACAGAGACAGTGAGAGAGAGTGAGAGAGAGACAGTGTGTGAGAGAGAGAGGGAGAGAGAGAGAGAGACAGTGTGTGTGAGAGAGAGACAGTGAGAGAGAGAGAGACAGTGAGAGAGACACAGACAGTGAGAGAGAGAGAGAGAGAGAGAGTGAGAGAGAGACAGTGTGTGTGAGAGAGAGAGACAGTGAGAGAGAGAGAGAGAGAGAGAGAGAGACAGTGTGTGTGAGAGAGAGAGACAGTGAGAGAGAGAGAGAGAGAGAGAGAGAGAGAGAGAGACAGTGAGAGAGACACAGACAGTGAGAGAGAGAGTGAGAGTGAGAGAGAGAGAGACAGTGAGAGAGAGAGTGAGAGAGAGAGAGGCAGTGTGTGAGAGAGAGAGAGACAGTGTGTGAGAGAGAGAGAGAGAGAGAGAGAGAGAGTGAGAGAAAGAGAGAGAGAGACAGACAGACAGAGAGAGAGAGAGAGAGACAGTGTGAGAGAGAGAGAGAGAGAGAGAGAGTGAGAGAGAGACAGTGTGAGAGAGAGAGTGTGTGAGAGAGAGAGAAAGAGAGAGAGAGAGACAGACAGACAGAGAGAGAGAGACAGAGAGAGAGAGAGAGAGAGAGAGAGAGAGAGAGAGAGAGAGAGAGAGACAGAGAGAGAGACTTTTTTTGACTTTTTACGCATCTTTATTTACACAAGTCACATATAAAAGTCACAGTGACTTAATAAATAAATAAGTAAATAAATAAATAAATACGTATTAAAATAAATGTCAGTAAATTATTTTAAATATGAGTGATTAGTTTAGTTCTGCTGCAAAGTTAAGTTTCCTTTCTGCTACAGAACACAACACATTCTCACAACACCACACATTTAAACATCCAAGTCATTCATACTTTTATAAAAATTAAAATCAATTGAAATTCTCGATTTCATCAGCCTTTTCAGAATTTTTATGGCGTCACAGTCAGTGCTTTGTGCAATTTGTTTTTTCCGGCTCAGGTATATTGCCATTTTGTCCTGACCAGATATAAAATTAATCAGTTGGCACCTGAACCGGTGTTTCCTGACAAACTTAAAACCAAAAATAAAACACTGAAAAGTAAAAACAACATTAAAAGCCCTTAAAATGCTCCGTAAAAACACAAACAGTGGAAGTAATCTGGAGCAGTGAATAAAAGCATGAAAAACTGTTTCTCTCTGTGAACAAAAAGGACAATCATGTGCAACATCAGGATTTAAAACAGAAATAAAAGAGTTCACAGAGATAATACAGTGTAAAATCCTCCACTGGAGGTCGGCAGATTTTTTAGTTAACGGTGGTTTATACAGTGCGTCCACTCCGGTTTAAAATCATCAGTAAAACCATGTACACTTCTCCATGGGGTGTCCACCCTCCCACTCAGCTTCTTCTTATTTAAAACCTTTACACACGCTCTGTAGAGCAGCTTCCCCGACACTGACCCAAAGTCCATCTCCCCTTCACCCCGGCACTCCAGGAGGGGGCCTGCACACCCGTCGAGGTCAGGAGCGATGTTCAGCTGGGGAAAGGGTTCGTCCTCTGCAGGACCAGTCTCTGTGCGTGAATAGTCCATTAGCTGAACACGCTCCTCTGATGTCAATGCAGATTTCCAGCGGTGTAGGAGCTGATTGACAACACGCAGGGACCGCAGTCCCATACACACTGCCAGGTCCTCTGCCCTCGACAAGTCCGACCCCGCGATGTTCACAAGCTCCCGGAGCGTTATAATCCCTGAGGAGATGAGAGTTCTGGACAGTGCAGGGACGGTCACACTGGAGATGTCCAGTCTCCCGCCGTACACCAGAGGCTCCTCCAGCAGCCAGTGTAGCGTTCTACAGCCCTTGTTTTGTTTCTTAAAACAGTTCCAAATTTTAAAAAATCCACGGTAAAAGGCTGGTAGTCCAGAAATGTCCAGCATTTTTGTGTCCATTAAAAACAACGCTCTGTCCAGCCCCAGTCCTTGAACTGTGCGTAGTAGTCCACTGGCTGCTGCTCTCCATACTAAGTCTCCGGGTCCAGTGAGGAGTCTCTGGATGAACTGGAGGCGGAAGGCTGCGGCTCTGCTGGACAGCTGGACCAGCCCCTGTCCTCCTTCCTCCTTCGGCAGATGAAGCACACTCTGTGGAATCCAGTGTAGAACGTCCCAGAAGAAGTCCACCAGCAGGGCCTGGATGTTTGTTAGCAGGTTCGGCGGCGGATCCACGCATGCCAGCTTGTGCCAGAGGGACGACGCGGCGAGGTTGTTGATGACCAGCGTTCTCCCCCTGTAGGACATCTTTGGAACCAGCCACTTCCTCCTGCTCAGTCTGCCCTTCACATGCTCTACAGAACCTTCCCAGTTTTTACTTAAAAACTCATTGTTCCCCAGGTAGACACCCAAGTATTTAAAACCACCTCTTTTCCACGCTAAGCCTCCTGGTAGTGACGGTTGCCCACCTCCCCACTCCCCAACTAAAATGGCTTCACTTTTAGACCAGTTAACTTTGGTGGAGGAGAAAATTTGAAAGTCATTTAAAATATCAGTTAAAACATTGACATCATTTTGTGTGTTTATCATCACTACCAGATCATCTGCATAAGCTGATAAACATATTGAGGCATTAGCATGTGGAATATTAAAACCAGAGAGATTACTTCTTAACTTATTTAAAAGAGGTTCAATAGCTAGAGAGTACAACATTCCAGAGAGGGAACAGCCCTGCCTGATCCCTCTGTACACTCTAAAAGGAGCACATAAACCACCGTTAACCTTCAGTACACTCTCAATGTCACTGTACAACATCTTGATCATGGCTATAAAACCTGGGTTGAACCCAAAGGCTTCCAGCACCTTCCACAAATATTCATGTTCAACCCGGTCAAAAGTCTTTTCCTGATCTAGAGAAATCAGACCAGTTTTTAAGCCCAATAGCCTGGAGACGTCCAAAATGTCACGAATTAAATACACGTTATCGAATATGGACCTATCAGGCACACAGTACGTCTGGTCCTGGTGAATGAGCTGCTCCATTACCTTAGTCGGTCTCGAGGCTAATGCTTTTGAGAGCAGCTTGCAGTCAGTGCACAGTAGTGAGACCGGGCGCCAGTTTTTCAGGTGGGTCAGGTCTCCCTTCTTCGGTAGCAGGGTCAGGACGGCCCTCCTGCAGCTCAACGGGAGTTCACCTCTCCGTACGCTGTCCCGTAGGACATCCAGCACGTCCTGCCCTATGACGGCCCAGAATGCCTTGTAGAACTCGACAGGGAGACCGTCTATACCTGACGCCCGTCCATTCTCCATCCCCTGGAGAGCCTCATGAACCTCCTCCAGCGTCAGCTCCCTGTCTAGCTCTCTCGCCGCTTGCTCAGAGAGCTTTGGCAGGTCCATGAGGAAGCTGTCCTCCACTACTTGTGCCCCTGACCACTCACTGCTGTACAGCTTCGAGTAGAAGCTTACTGTCTGCTGGTGAATTTCAGTGGGCTCAGATACGAGATCCCCTGATTCTGTTCGCACAGCATGTATAAATCTTTTCTGTCCATTCTTCTGCTCTAAACTGAAAAAGAACTTTGAAGGAGCATCCATCTCAGCAGTGCTTTTAAAGCGTGAGCGGACCAGCGCCCCCTGTGCTGTAATGTCTAACAGGTCGTTCATTTTGGATTTCTTACGTTTGAGGGCTTCAACATGCCCTCGATTTCCAGTGGCTTCCAAACGCTGGAGCTCCACTATTTCTATCTCCAGAGCTTTCAGAGATCTAACAATGTCTCTTGTGACATTGAGAGTGTACTGCTGACAAAATTCTTTGACTTGTGCTTTTGTCACATCCCACCACAGCTGAAGTGAACTAAAAGCTGCCTTCTCATGTTTAAAACAATTCCATAAAAAAATAAAAGACTCCCTAAAATTAGCATCTTCTAAAAGAGCAGTGTTAAAATGCCAGTAGGCACTCCTAGGTTTAACCTTCTCTTTAGTAATAGTACACTGGACCATACTGTGGTCAGAGATACCTACTGGAACAATAAAACACTTTGTAAAAAACGTCAGCTGATGTGTATAACCATAAAAACGATCTAATCTCGCCAGGGAGAGTGTGTTATCTATGGCATGGGCCCACGTGTACTGTCTCTTGTTCTTATTAAAAGTTCTCCATATGTCGCTCAACTCGTGGGCCTCCACCATCTCCCACAGGCGCTTACGGGAAGCCATGTGAGGTTCTGTGTGGTTCCGGTCTAAAATATCTGTAGCACAGTTAAAATCACCGCCCAGAATTAAAATCTCTGCAGTGTTGCAGTCAGCAATGACATTGTTCAGAGTATCTAAAAACATCATCCTCTCCACTGCACTGGTGGGAGTGTACACACAGATAAAAACTAAAACCTCATTCTCATAAAAAATTTTCACTTTTAAAATCCTCCCATTTAAAAATTCTTCAACTGAATAAGAACAAGGAATAAAACTGTGAGTAAAGAGCAAGGCGACTCCACCACTGAGCGTTGTGTTATGGCTTAAAATCACCAACCCATCCCACTCCTTCACCCAATCAGCAGCATTGCTGGTGTCGCTGTGGGTTTCTTGCAGCATGGCAACGTCAATGTGCTTCTGCTTTAAAAGACCATACAGTTTAGCTCTCTTGATTTGCTCTCTTGCCCCATTAATATTTAAACTCGCAATATTAACTCCTTTCATAGAAATAAATAAAATAAATAAAATTAAACAGAGGGTAAAAACCACTCTACCATAAAAAAAACACCACATTAGTCATCATCAGAGTTTTCCTTATTCACTCGTGATCAGTTTCTTCAGACGGAAAATTTCAACATCAATGAATGCACCTTCTCTTCTGAAGAACTTAATGTCGTGAATAAACTGTTTACGGTTCGGGAAAAACTCTTCCAATGCTACATTTTTCTGCCATTTGGTGTTCCTTAAAAACTCTTTAATATCATCAGCGCTGTACACAACATGAACCTGTTCCTCCTGAGAATCGAACATTAAAACAGAGTCTGACATGCAGTCATCACTGTCTGATTCTCGTTCCTCCATCTTTGTGTCCTTCTTTGCCTGCTTTTTTCCCGTCCCTTACCTTGCTTTTTCCTTTTATTCGGCACTTTAAAGACGGGCTCATCCACCATGTCCACGTCTCCCCCGTCCCCCTGCACTGGTGTAGTGTCCGGTGTTTCCGGGCGTTCGCTCTGCACCTCCGTGCCTGCCTCTGCCAGCGCAGGCAGCTCCAGCACTGCTCCAGAACCCACTGAGCTCTTCTCAGTGGAGCACGGCTTCTCCCGGTCCGGTTGAGCCGAGCATGGCTCTTCCGCGGCCGGTTCGGCCGTGCATGGCTTTTCCGGGGCTGTTGCAGCCCCAGTGGGCTTCTGGGTTGCAGGCTGGGCTTGGGGCTCACTCTCTTTCGGGTCTGGTGCAGCAGCAGCTCCGGGGCCCTCAGCAGCCGGCCGAACTGTAGCCGCAGGGGGAACGACCCCAGCCGACTGAGCTGCGTCCTGCCCCGGTCGCTCAGAAACACCGGGGTCACTCTGCCTCTCAGGGCAGGCCCGAGCAAGATGACCAGTTTTTCCACATTTAAAACACTTAATATCTGTATCAGAAGAAACAAACAGATTGTAGTCAAAGCCTTCAACTCTGAATTTAAAAACGGCATTCAGCTCTTCCACACCTTCTTTAAAAACCATGAAGACCATTCTTCTAAAAGAAACCAAGTGTTTAACCAGTGGGGACTTACAGCCAAGAGGGATTCTCTTAATGGGGGAGACAATTCGCCCGTACCGAGACAGTTCTTTACAGATAGCTTCATCTGAAATAAAAGGAGGGACGTTGGACAACAAGACTTTCTTAGCTGGGGAACTGAGGGGAGAAACCAGTATTGTCTCATTATTAACAATGATGCCTTTCTGAATCAGATTTCTGACTTTCTCAACATTATTCAGAAACACCACAATGGCACTGTTCATTCTGGAGGCAGAGACAATGTTCTCATGCCCCACCACGTTACTGACTGCTAAACAACATTCTTCAACACTCACCGGACACACAACACGGACACCGCGCCGGACACACAACACGGACACCGCGCCGGACACACAACACGGACACACAACACGGACACCGTGCCGGACACACAACACGGACACCGCGCCGGACACACAACACGGACACCGTGCCAGCGAGTCAAACTCTCACACAACCTCGCGGTCGGATCCGCCATAACCACGCTTCACCGACACGCTACTCACACACACCTGCGCACACACACGCGCGCACACACTCACACACACAGTTATTGTCCGCACACACTCGCTCACACTCACACAATAAGTATATTAATATTCCGAGATTTTAAACGGAAAAGAATTGCACTTTAGTGCCGAAAAATTGGCAAAACGCCAACCGCTCTCACACGCTCCACACACCACCCTCGCAGAGAGAGAAAGAGAGACAGAGAGAGAGAGACAGACAGACAGACAGACAGACAGACAGACAGACAGAGAGAGAGAGAGAGAAAGAGAGAGAGACAGTGAGAGAGACAATGACAGTGAGAGACAGAGAGAGAGAGAGAGAGAGAGAGACAGAGACAGTGACAGAGAGACAGAGACAGTGACAATGACGGTGAGAGAGAGAGAGAGACAGAGACAGTGAGAGAGACAGTGACAGAGACAGAGAGAGACAGAGACAGTGAGAGAGACAGTGACAGAGACAGACAGAGACAGAGACAGAGAGAGACAGAGACAGTGAGAGAGACAGTGAGAGAGACAGAGACAGTGAGAGACAGTGAGAGACAGTGAGAGAGACAGAGACAGTGAGAGAGACAGAGACAGTGAGAGACAGTGAGAGAGACAGAGAGAGAGACAGAGACAGTGAGTCTGTGTAATCAGGACCTGGAGCAGATGGAGTCTGAGCAGTAAATCTATATCTTCTCCACAGGAGCCATCAGACATTAACCTGAAATAAACCGTCAGAAAAATCTTGTAAAGAATCTCGGTTGAGGTTGCAGTGCTCCAGATTTCTCAGCAGGTTCCTGTTGTACACAGTGGTGTAGTGCAGGGTATCTGCAGGTCTATGGTATATACCCACTTCTCCAGGGACCACTACACCACTGCTTCTACATTTATACACTCCATATATAAACTAAACACCTTCTCCAT
>NC_080735.1:788711-801211 GCF_019097595.1 Hemibagrus wyckioides | reverse complement strand
TTCACTTCCTTTATTCTAAAATTTTACTAGATTACATAATTCTTTAAATTAGATTTCATCCTCAGTGGATTGATCATGTTTCCTGCATCTGAGAATAGAATATCTCTCAACTCCCCAGACATCTTGTGATGTTTAGTGGAATTAAAGAATACGGTCATCACTGTTGAGAAAGGCGAGAGTCAGAAAGACAGATATAACTTCATGCTCTGATTCACATTTGATCTGCAATTTTATGTGCAATTTGGATGTGCAATTTTATCACCTTGAATGATCCTAAACACACCGCACTGGGCATTACGTCAGATATAATCAATTCTCTTAGCCCATCTATTTCTCTAACATTTGAGAGCAATTTCCCACCGTTCAGTGGACCGAGGGGTTTGAGTGGTGACTGTGACACACAGGTAGCGTGTAGCAGCATCTGATCTCTCTAACCTACACCTTCAAGATGGACTAACAATCTAACATCTAATAAAACCATGAGAAATATTTACACCACAGCAGATATATAAAAAGGGTATATTAGTACATCTAGATACTGTAGCATGTTGACCACACCAATAAATAGTGTATATTTTCAACATGCAGGTCATCCTTAATCTCAGACAATTATGTAATGTTGAGAAATAAAAGAAACCCATTCTCTGGGTCCGTCTCTTTAATAACTATGTTTGGATGAAGTTTTGCAGAGACAGAAATAATATAAAACTCCTTTAAAAGATGTGTAATGAAATAGCTGGACATGTGGACTAACATTAATCCTCACGCTCTGTATGACCGGATCAGATCACAAACATTAAAAAGCCAAGACAATAAAAGAGAATTTATATACACTGTCTAGGTCAGGGTCCATATAAACAGTCCATTTAGTTCAGTCTGAAGGAAAGATATGATAAACTCAGAACAGAGGAAGACTGAATGTGTCACTCCTCAGAGGACACCTCTCCTATCATCCTGTGTGCTTTCTGTATCTCAGAGACTCAAACTGTGTTTCAGTTCAGGGTTATTTATGTGGTGCTTTTACCAACAGCCATAATGCAGCAGTATAAGTTTAAATTTCCATCCTTAATGAGAAAGCCAGAGGTGAGCGAGGAGAGGAAAACGTCCGAGTGTTCATTACAGTAACAGTGGAGGAAGTGGATGGAGTCTGTGATGTTTACTCACGAGTACAGCGTGCTGTCCGTGCCGCTCCCTGGCCACTTCTCTCCACACACTTCAATGGATTCACCTGGAGAGAGATCAACAATCCCATACTCTCTAAAGATGGCCAGTGGGCTCGCCAGGACAGCACTAACAACCCAGGTGAGAGCAATGACCAGAAAGCAGGTGACTTTCGAGAGCCGTGTTTCCAGATGATGAACGATGCATCTGTGGCGATCGAGTGCAATTACATTCAGGGTCACAGTGGAGACATGGACAGCAAGACCCTGGGCGTACGGTAAAGTGAAACAAAGCGCTTGGCCAAACTTCCACTGCCCGAGTAAAGTGTAGGCCAGAGTGAAGGGAAGACACAGCATGTTGACCAGCAGGTCCGCTACTGCCAGGTTAGCAATGAAGAAGTTTGTGACGGTGCGGAGAGTTCTGAATTTGTACACTACGTAGATAACCAGAGAATTTCCCACCACACCCAGCAGGATGATGGTGCTGTAGGCCAGAATCAGAACCACTTGAACCCCCAGATGCTTGGTACTGTCTTCCAGGTCCAATAATAACGGACGGGTCAGCAAGGCCTCGGGCGAGTCCAGACCACCGGTCAGAACCACGGGCCGGGAAGAACCGTTGACCAAACCGAACACGTCCATCTGTCACATACTGAGCTGTGGAGAAACGGTTATTAAATATTGTAAGATGAACAAGCTGTTCATTATCGTGTAATATAAATGCTATTTTATTTACAATATAGTGCAAAGTCACAAATTTTAAAGGGAGTTACAATTTTATTTTAAAGATGAATATTTCATGTGAAATAAATTCTCAGCAACAGAACAATGAATTTCAAGAAAGTTTTACAGGATATACAATTTAAATGTAAGTGTTAAAATTTTACTGTAAATATTAAAGGTTTTCTTTAAGATAAGATCCAGATTAAACATTTCTAACACGTCCAGAGGAAACCTGCAGGAGATGAGTCTTGGTTTTTTTTCCCGAATGAGACGAAGAGAAAAGCTGACTTTTTTGCTCCTGGTATATTGGACATTAACGTGCAATATATTTACCAACACACGTCAAAATATGTGTATATAGTGTTTATATTCTATAGAGGGTTAATACAGGATATTAGCTCCTATAATTAGGACTACAGCCTTCTTATTACTTTTAAGTAAAAACATCCAGTAATCTTGTTGTTGTTGTGTGTGTGTGTGTGTGTGTGTGTGTGTATTACTCTCTGGTTCTAAGGACAAGATTCACTGCAGTATTCATCACACAATACATGATATATATAGTCTATATTATACACTGATCAGGCATAACATTATGACCACCTGTCTGATATTGTGTTGATCCCCCTTTTGCTGCCCTGACCCGTCCTGCACTGTGTATTCTGACCCCTTTCTATCAGAACCAGCATTGACTTCTTCAGCAGTTTGATCAACAGTAGCTCGTCTGTTGGATCGGATCACACGGGTCAGCCTTCTCTCCCCACGTGCATCAATGAGCCTCGGCCGCCCATGACCCTGTCTCCGGTTCACCACTGTTCCTTCCTTCGACCACTTTTGATAGATACTGACCACTGCAGACCGGGAACACCCCACAAGAGCTGCAGTTTTGGAGATGTTCTGATCCAGTGGTCTAGCCATCACAATTTGGCCCTTTTGGTCAAACTCGCTCAAATCCTTACGCTTGTCCATTTTTCCTGCTTCTAACATCAACTTTGAGGAAAAAAAGTTCACTTGCTGCCTAATATATCCCACCCACTAACAGGTGCCATGATGAGGAGATACTCAGTCTGATTCACTTCACCTGGCACTGCTCACAATGTTATGGCTGATCAGTGTATATACACTACTGCTCAAAAGTTTGGACACACCTTCTAATCCCATGGTCTTTCCTGATGTTTATTTCTTTCTACATTGTAAAACAATGCTGAAGGCGGCCGAAATCCACAATAATGTCCTTTGAACAGTTGATATTGAGATATGTCTGCTACTGACGCTCTGTAAAGCCTTCATAACACCTCTAATCTGAGGTGCTGTTAATTGGTGATTTCTGAGGCTGGTGACTCTAAATGAACTTCTCCTCTGCAGCAGAGGTCAGTTTTGGTCTTGCTTTACTGGGATGGTCTTCATGTGAGACAGTTTCATCATGGGGCTTGATGGGTTTTGCAAATGCATTTGACAATACTGTTCCTGCAAGAACTATTCCAGAACACCTGACCTTCATGTCTTAAAATAACAACTGACTGGTTTTTGTTGTCATTACATATGGATTACTGAAGTCCATGTGTGTTATTTCATAGTTTTGAAATCTCCAGGATTGTTCTAGAATGTAGAAAATAAATCCCTAAACAAAAAACATTGAATTAAAAGGTGTGTCCAGACTTTTGACTGGTAGTGTACATACATATATATATCTCATCTTAACATGTGCACTATTTTCCTCATACCTTCTTCAATCGTCCTCACATGTGAACTACATTCACCACATCTGGTCCATAATACATATTAGTGTGTGAATAATGTGAACATATGTGGATAAACCTTTTATGACCTGAAATTGCACATGTAAAACACACAGCATGTGAACTGTATGGAATCACATGTGGAAATAAAACACATTCTTTTAGTTTGATCTGCTGCTGTCCTTATGGACGCATGAGAAAGACGACTGTCTGTGTGTGTGTGTGTGTGTGTGTGTGTGTGTGTAAAGTGACTTACCTGAGGTACTCGTTGATCCAGTAGAGTGAAATTGCAGGTTTTCAGTGTGATGAATGTTTTGTGTTGGAGATCTTTCATTACACGACAAAGTGATTGTAATTCAGAATATTTTTCAGAAACTCTTCAGATTTTCTAAATCAAAGAGTTGAAGATGTTTCCTCACCTCTGATGAAGAGGAGCTGAATATTTCCACTAAACAGCTCTGACTCTCACATCCTCCTCTGAGATGGGGTGGGCTCGGGAGAAAGAGAGAGAGAGAGAGAGAGAGAGAGAGAGAGAGACAGAGTGAGTGAGAGAGAGAGAGAGAGAGAGACAGAGAGACAGAGAGAGTGAGAGTGAGAGTGTGAGAGAGTGAGAGAGAGAGACAGAGAGAGAGAGAGAGAGAGAGAGAGAGAGACAGAGTGAGTGAGAGAGAGAGAGAGACAGAGAGAGTGAGAGTGAGAGAGTGAGAGAGTGAGTGAGAGAGAGACAGAGAGAGAGAGAGAGAGAGAGAGAAAGAGGGAGAAAGAGGGAGAAAGAGGGGGACACAGTGAGAAAAACAATGACAAGATGTAAGTAGATGAATATATAAACATTAAGGTATTAATATGTAAAGAAAATAAAAGAGAAAGATAGAAAGAAAAGAAAGAAAGATTAAAAAGCCAGGAGTTAATATCATATAGTTCATAGAGAGGGAATCAGAAAGCCAGAGTGAGTGTTGTATCTCCACCTGTACCTAGAGATCTCAGTGTTCATCATCAGTCTCTAAACCAGTCTTCCTTTGGATAAACATTTGGAAAGGACTTTCTACTCAGAACAGAAAGTCTCCCAGGTCTCCAGGTCTTTGAGGATGTTGGAACACTGTCTCTGGGAACGCAGATAAAACCACACACTGGTAACTCCTGGAAAATTCATGAAGAGCTCCAAAGTGACCCCTGGGCCACAAGTTCTTACAGTCCAGCAGGACACTACATACACTACACACACTACATACACTACACACACTACACACACTACACACATTACAACTACATACACTACACACACTACACACACTACATACACTACACACACTACATACACTACACACATTACAACTACATACACTACACACACTACACACACTACATACACTACACACACTACATAGACTACATACACTACACACACTACATACACTACACACACTACATACACTACACACATTACAACTACATACACTACACACACTACACACACAACATACACTACATACACTACACACACTACACACACTACACACACTACACACACTACAACTACATACACTACACACACTACACACACTACAACTACATACACTACACACACTACACACACTACAACTACATACACTACAACTACATACACTACAACTACATACACTACACACACTACAACTACATACACTACACACACTACATACACTACACACACTACACACACTACAACTACACACACTACACACACTACAACTACATACACTACACACACTACACACACTACAACTACATACACTACACACACTACATACACAACATACACTACAGCTACATACACTACACACACTACATACACTACAACTACATACACTACAACTACACACACTACAACTACACACACTACATACACTACAACTACATACACTACACACACTACACACACTACAACTACATACACTACATACACTACAACTACACACACTACACACACTACATACACTACACACACTACAACTACATACACTACACACACTACAACTACATACACTACACACACTACATACACTACAACTACATACACTACACACACTACACACACTACAACTACATACACTACACACACTACAACTACACACACTACAACTACATACACTACACACACTACAACTACATACACTACACACACTACAACTACATACACTACACACACTACAACTACATACACTACACACACTACAACTACACACACTACATACACTACATACACTACACACACTACAACTACACACACTACATACACTACATACACTACACACACTACAACTACACACACTACATCTACACACACTACAACTACACACACTACATCTACACACACTACAACTACACACACTACAACTACACACACTACATCTACACACACTACAACTACACACACTACATCTACACACACTACAACTACACACACTACAACTACACACACTACACACACTACAACTACACACACTACACACACTACAACTACACACACTACATACACTACAACTACACACACTACATACACTACACACACTACAACTACACACACTACATACACTACATACACTACACACACTACAACTACACACACTACACACACTACAACTACATACACTACACACACTACAACTACACACACTACACACACTACAACTACACACACTACATCTACACACACTACATCTACACACACTACTAACTACACACACTACATCTACACACACTACTAACTACACACACTACATCTACACACACTACATCTACACACACTACACACACTACAACTACACACACTACATACACTACACACACTACACACACTACAACTACACACACTACATACACTACACACACTACATACACTACACACACTACAACTACACACACTACATACACTACACACTACAACTACACACACTACATACACTACATACAATACACACACTACACACACTACATACACTACAACTACACACACTACATACACTACACACACTACAACTACATACACTACACACACTACAACTACATACACTACACACACTACAACTACATACACTACACACACTACATAGAATACACACACTACAACTACAACTACACACACACTACAACTACATACACTACACACACTACAACTACACACACTACAACTACACACACTACACACACTACAACTACACACACTAGACACACAACATACACTACAGCTACATACACTACACACACAACATACACTACAGCTACATACACTACACACACTACACACACTACACACACTACACACACTACATACACTACACACACTACACACATTACAACTACATACACTACACACACTACATACACTACAGCTACACACACTACACACACTACAACTACATACACTACACACACTACATACACTACACACACTACACACACTACATACACTACAGCTACACACACTACAACTACATACACTACACACACTACAACTACACACACTACACACACTACATCTACACACACTACAACTACACACACTACATCTACACACACTACACACACTACAACTACACACACTACATCTACACACACTACATCTACACACACTACAACTACACACACTACAACTACACACACTACATCTACACACACTACAACTACACACACTACACACACTACAACTACACACACTACACACACTACAACTACACACACTACAACTACACACACTACAACTACATACACTACACACACTACAACTACATACACTACACACACTACAACTACATACACTACAACTACACACACTACAACTACATACACTACACACACTACACACACTACAACTACACACACTACACACACTACACACACTACACACACTACAACTACATACACTACACACACTACAACTACACACACTACACACACTACAACTACATACACTACACACACTACAACTACACACACTACACACACAACATACACTACAGCTACATACACTACACACACAACTTACACTACAGCTACATACACTACACACACTACATACACTACACACACTACATACACTACACACACTACATACACTACATACATTACAACTACATACACTACACACACTACATACACTACAGCTACACACACACTACACACACTACAACTACATACACTACACACACTACATACACTACACACACTAAACACACTACATACACTACAGCTACACACACTACACACACTACAACTACATACACTACACACACTACAACTACACACACTACATACACTACATACACTACACACACTACAACTACACACACTACATACACTACACACACTACAACTACACACACTACACACACTACACACACTACAACTACATACACTACACACACTACAACTACACACACTACACACACTACAACTACACACACTACACACACAACATACACTACAGCTACATACACTACACACACAACTTACACTACAGCTACATACACTACACACACTACATACACTACACACACTACATACACTACACACACTACATACACTACATACATTACAACTACATACACTACACACACTACATACACTACAGCTACACACACTACACACACTACAACTACATACACTACACACACTACATACACTACACACACTAAACACACTACATACACTACAGCTACACACACTACACACACTACAACTACATACACTACACACACTACAACTACACACACTACATACACTACATACACAACACACACTACAACTACACACACTACATACACTACACACACACTACAACTACACACACTACACACACTACACACACTACAACTACATACACTACACACACTACAACTACACACACTACAACTACACACACTACACACACAACATACACTACAGCTACATACACTACACACACAACATACACTACAGCTACATACACTACACACACTACACATACTACATACACTACAACTACATACACTACATACACTACAACTACACACACTACATACACTACATACACTACACACACTACAATTACATACACTACACACACTACAACTACACACACTACATACACTACAACTACATACACTACACACACTACAACTACACACACTACATACACTACATACATTACAACTACATACACTACACACACTACATACACTACAACTACATACACTACATACACTACAACTACACACACTACATACACTACATACACTACACACACTACATACATTACAACTACATACACTACACACACTACACACACTACAACTACATACACTACACACACTACACACACTACATACACTACATACACTACATACACTACAACTACATACACTACAACTACACACACTACATACACTACATACACTACATACACTACAACTACACACAATACATAAACTACACACACTACATACACTACACACACTACAACTACACACACTACATACACTACATACACTACACACACTACAACTACACACACTACACACACTACAACTACACACACTACAACTACACACACTACATACACTACACACACTACACACACTACACACACTACATACACTACAGCTACATACACTACACACACTACAACTACATACACTACACACACTACAACTACACACACTACACACACTACAACTACACACACTACATACACTACACACACTACACACACTACAACTACATACACTACACACACTACAACTACACACACTACATACACTACAACTACACACACTACAACTACACACACTACAACTACACACACTACATACACTACATACACTACACACACTACAACTACACACACTACATACACTACACACACTACAACTACACACACTACATACACTACACACACTACAACTACACACACTACATACACTACATACACTACACACACTACAACTACACACACTACAACTACACACACTACACACACTACAACTACATACACTACACACACTACAACTACACACACTACACACACTACAACTACACACACTACACACACTACAACTACACACACTACACACACTACAACTACACACACTACAACTACACACACTACACACACTACAACTACACACACTACAACTACATACACTACACACACTACATACACTACATACACTACATACACTACACACACTACAACTACACACACTACATACACTACAGCTACATACACTACACACACTACAACTACACACACTACATACACTACACACACTACAACTACACACACTACATACACTACATACAATACACACACTACACACACTACATACACTACATACACTACAACTACACACACAACATACACTACACACACTACAACTACATACACTACACACACTACAACTACATACACTACACACACTACAACTACATACACTACACACACTACATAGACTACACACACTACAACTACAACTACACACACACTACAACTACATACACTACACACACTACAACTACATACACTACACACACTACACACACTACAACTACACACACTACACACACTACAACTACATAGACTACGACTACACACTACATACACTACAACTACACACACACACACACTACAACTACACACACACTACATACACTACACACACTACAACTACATACACTACACACACTACAACTACATACACTACATACACTACAACTACATACACTACACACAATACATACACTACACACACTACAACTACATACACTACAACTACATACACTACACACACTACAACTACACACACTACATACACTACAACTACATACACTACAACTACATACACTACACACAATACATACACTACACACACTACATACACTACAACTACATACACTACACACAATACATACACTACACACAATACATACACTACACACACTACACACTACAACTACATACACTACACACACTACAACTACACACACTACACACACTACAACTACACACACTAGACACACAACATACACTACAGCTACATACACTACACACACAACATACACTACAGCTACATACACTACACACACTACATACACTACATACACTACACACACTACAACTACATACACTACACACACTACATACACTACACACACTACAACTACAACACACACTACATCTACACACACTATAACTACACACACTACATCTACACACACTATAACTACACACACTACATCTACACACACTACATCTACACACACTACATCTACACACACTACATCTACACACACTATAACTACACACACTACATCTACACACACTACATCTACACACACTACATCTACACACACTACATCTACACACACTACATCTACACACACTACAACTACACACACTACATCTACACACACTACAACTACACACACATTACAACTACACACACTACATCTACACACACTACATCTACACACACTACAACTACACACACTACACACACTACAACTACATACACTACACACACTACAACTACACACACTACATACACTACACACACTACAACTACATACACTACACACACTACAACTACACACACTACAACTACATACACTACAACTACACACACTACAACTACATACACTACAACTACACACACTACAACTACACACACTACACACACTACAACTACATACACTACAACTACATACACTACACACACTACAACTACATACACTACACATACTACAACTACATACACTACAACTACATACACTACACACACTACAACTACATACACTACACACACTACAACTACATACACTACAACTACATACACACGACACACACTACAGCTACATACACGACACACTACAACTACATACACTACACACACTACAACTACACTACACACACTACATACACTACATACATTACAACTACATACACTACACACACTACACTACAGTACACTACATCACTGTACACTACACACACTAAACACACTACACTACTATACACTACACACACTACACTACTGTACACTACACACACTAAACACACTACACACACTGCACTACAGTACACTACACACACTACACACACTACTGTACACTACACTACACACACTACACTACACACACTACAGCTACATACACTACACACACTACAACTACATACACTACACACACTACAACTACACACACTACATACACTACACACACTACACACACTACATACACTACACACACTACACACACTACAACTACACACACTACACACACTACAACTACACACACTACACACACTACACACACTACACTACTGTACACTACACACACTACACACACAACATACACTACAGCTACATACACTACACACACAACTTACACTACAGCTACATACACTACACACACTACATACACTACACACACTACATACACTACACACACTACATACACTACATACATTACAACTACATACACTACACACACACTACATACACTACAGCTACACTACACTACACACACTACATACACTACATACACTACACACACTACATACACTACACACACTAAACACACTACATACACTACAGCTAATACAAATACACACACTGCAACTACACACACTACAACTACACACACTACAAATACACACACTGCATCTACACACACTGCAACTACACACTACAACTACACACAGAACAAATACACACACTGCATCTACACACACTACACACTACAAATGCACACACTACACACTACAACTACAACACATACACTACACACACTACACACTACACACTACATCACACACACTACAACTACACTCACTATAACTACACACACTACACACACTACACACACTACA
>NC_080735.1:738711-783711 GCF_019097595.1 Hemibagrus wyckioides | reverse complement strand
ACACACACACACTACAACTAAACACCACACACACTACATACTACACACACTACAACTAAACACCACACACTACACACACACACACTGCAACTAAACACCACACACTACACACACACCACACACACTACAACTAAACACCACACACTACAACTACACACACACACACACACACACGCACACAACACACACTACAACTAAACACCACACACTACATACTACACACACTGCAACTAAACACCACACACTACACACACACACACACACACACACACACACACACACACTACAACTACACACTACAACTAAACACCACACACTACACACACACACAAACACCTAAACACCACACACACACAAACACCTAAACACCACACACTACACCTAAACACCACACACACTACACCTAAACACCACACACACACACTACACCTAAACACCACACACTACACCTAAACACCACACACTACACCTAAACACCACACACACTACACCTAAACACCACACACACTACACCTAAACACCACACACACACCTAAACACCACACACACTACACCTAAAGACCACACACACACACACACAACTAAACACCACACACACTACAACTAAACACCACACACTACAACTACACACACTACAACTAAACACCACACACTACACACACACACACACACACACACTACAACTAAACACCACACACACACACACACCACCTAAACACCACACACAAACACCTAAACACCACACAAACACCTAAACACCACACTACACACACAAACACCACACACACACACACTACACCTAAACACCACACACTACAACACCACACACTACAACTAAACACCACACACACAAACACACACACACACACTACACCTAAACACCACACACTACACCTAAACACCACACACACTACACCTAAACACCACACACAAACACACACACACACTACACCTAAACACCACACACTACACACACACACACACACACACACACACACACACACACTACAGCTAAACACCACACACTACACACACACAAACACCTAAACACCACACACTACACCTAAACACCACACACACACACACTACACCTAAACACCACACTACACACACAAACACCACACACACACACACACACACACTACACCTAAACACCACACTACACACACAAACACCACACACACACACACACACACACACACACTACACCTAAACACCACACACACACTACAACACCACACACTACATACTACACACACTACAACTAACCACACACAACAACAACTAAACACCACACACTACACACACTACAACTAAACACCACACACACACACACACACACACACACACTACAACTAAACACCACACACACACACACACACACACACACACACACACACGTACAGAGGTATATCATTAGACAGTGACAGTATGGAGTGAAGAGAGAATAATCAGAGAGTAATACTGGAGTGTGAAATTAAAATTTATCAGGCAAAAAATGTAATGAAATATTACCACTGAGAGTGAGAGCAAACTACACAGCAAGGAAAATGATTGAAAACTAATGTTAGCACACACACACACACACACACACACACACACACACACAGACAGACAGACAGACACGCACACACACATGCCTTCCTACACTTGTGAAGACATTTTGATATAATTATAAAATGTGAAAGTTCAGCTTCATCTAACTCTGATGTTAACGTCAACAGCAGAAGGAAATTTTTAATGAAAGCTGCAGTTTGTTCTGTCCCTGTCCCTGTCCCCGTGGGGACATTTGGTCATTACTAAGACATAAATCCACGAGTCTCCAGATTTGGTGAATCTCAGATCTCAGGTCAGTGTCCAGTGAGATGAGCTGAACTCCATCACAGCACAGAATGAAGCTCGTCTCTGAACACTGCAGAAAGAGCTCGGGTCAGATAGAAATGACCGAACATTAAGAGATAATGAAATCATTAACAGTTTTAATATACAATAAGTACAATAGTACCATTTACATTAAGAGTAATAATGAATGAATATTGATATTGGTGTGAAGATGGCTTTGTTTGTTCCTGCAGCAGTGCGGTTGAGCGAGGTGAATAATTTATTTTAGCAGAGAGCTGCGTGTGCTGTTAGAAGAAATGAAAAGGAAATGAAAAATATGAAGCTCTGAACCCGAGCTCTGTCTGAGTCACTCGGACAGTCACAGATGATGAGGAGACTCAGCGGTCAGAAATACTGCAGTTACTGTTTACACATCAGAATGAAACACACTGGACACAAACTGAACAAACAGTTATTGTATCTCCTGTGAGAAAAATCTGAGTTATTATTGGTCCTGACTGATTAAACACTTGACCACAGCCGAACACCTGACCAGGGGGATTAATGTTCTAGAACAGTACGTCCTCAAGGGTTTTATTCCTGTTATTACACACCAATTTGCCAATGATCTGAGACAAAGTCGAGGTCAGCAGCATGGACAGTAACGTCTCCTCCACCAAGAACCCTAGTCCTTCTTGTCTGAGTGACAGATTTAGCCTTCAGCTAATACTTAAAAACATCAAGGAAGCAAAACTCTTTTAGACAGCTGACCTTACAGTGACCTTTAACCTGTACTGAGTCACTTCATCTGCAGGTTACAGCAACAGCTCCATAGAAATCCTACAAACAATCCAGTCCTTACCACACTATTTCAGAAAGATGGACAGACGGACAACCAGGAAACATAATGCCTCCATCACTCACAGCTGTTTCCACATGTGTACTGATCCATCACCACATGATGTGTATATTGGAGAGATGTGTGTCTTTAAGGTCAGGGGTTAAGAACACTGCAGTACCAGTGAAAGGAAAAGAGTACAATGAACCAATTACAGATGAGAGCAGAGGTCAGACAGGGTCAATACTCTGATTCTAAACTATTCTGATATCTAAAGTTTTGCCATTAGACATATATACACACACACTATATTGCCAAAAGTATTCGCTCACCTGCCTTGCATATGAACTTAAGTGACATCCCATTCCTAATCCATAGGGTTCAATATGACGTCGGTCCACCCTTTGCAGCTATAACAGCTTCAACTCTTCTGGGAAGGCTGTCCACAAGGTTTAGGAGTGTGTTTATGGGAATTTTTGACCATTCTTCCAGAAGCGCATTTGTGAGGTCACACACTGATGTTGGACGAGAAGGCCTGGCTCTCAGTCTCCGCTCTAATTCATCCCAAAGGTGTTCTATCGGGTTGAGGTCAGGACTCTGTGCAGGCCAGTCAAGTTCATCCACACCAGACTCTGTCATCCATGTCTTTATGGACCTTGCTTTGGTCACTGGTGCACAGTCATGTTGGAAGAGGAAGGGGCCAGCTCCAAACTGTTCCCACAAAGTTGGGAGCATGGAATTGTCCAAAATGTCTTGGTATGCTGAAGCATTCAGAGTTCCTTTCACTGGAACTAAGGGGCCAAGCCCAGCTCCTGAAAAACAACCCCACACCATAATCCCCCCTCCACCAAACTTTACACTTGGCACAATGCAGTCAGACAAGTACCGTTCTCCTGGCAACCGCCAAACCCAGACTCGTCCATCAGATGGCCAGATGGAGAAGCGCGATTCGTCACTCCAGAGAACGCGTCTCCACTGCTCTAGAGTCCAGTGGCGGCGTGCTTTACACCACTGCATCCGACGCTTTGCATTGCACTTGGTGATGTATGGCTTGGATGCAGCTGCTCGGCCATGGAAACCCATTCCATGAAGCTCTCTGTGCACTGTTCTTGAGCTCATCTGAAGGCCACATGAAGTTTGGAGGTGTGTAGCGATTGACTCTGCAGAAAGTTGGCGACCTCTTCGCACTATGCGCCTCAGCATCCGCTGACCCCGCTCCGTCAGTTTACGTGGCCTACCACTTCGTGGCTGAGTTGCTGTCGTTCCCAAACACTTCCACGTTCTTATAATACAGCTGACAGTTGACTGTGGAATATTTAGGAGCGAGGAAATTTCACGACTGGATTTGTTGCACAGGTGGCATCCTATCACAGTTCCACGCTGGAATTCACTGAGCTCCTGAGAGCGACCCATTCTTTCACAAATGTTTGTAAAAACAGTCTGCATGCCTAGGTGCTTGATTTTATACACTTGTGGCCATGGAAGTGATTGGAACACCTGATTCTGATTATTTGGATGGGTGAGCGAATAATTTTGGCAATATAGTGTACATAAATATAAACCATCTCCGAAAGTTAGTGTTATATTTAGTATAAATGACCGCATGTGCGATGTGAAGGTCCTGAATCAAGAGCGTTATTACAACACACAGACATTACATTACTGTTCTCTCCTTGTCTTGAAGGATCATACGGACGTGACGTAGTGCATTCAGCCTTATGCATATTGTTTAATCTTCCTTAAAGTACTCTAAAAATAAAATAAATGACATTTGGGAAGTAAATGAGTGTAGAATATTTTAATTCCTACTGAAGATGGCATGGATCAGCTGATCAGAATGATTCATTTTATCTGAATCTGAAGATTGAGTTTATATGATGTCAGGAAAGCATGCCGTATGTAGAGTTCATAGTGAAGTGTTTCCATGGTCAGAGACCTGACGTTAAAGGGTACTGCCCTGTACAGGCAGGATTTCTTAAGGAGGGATGTAATAGCAGTGACTTCATCAAGTTTACGAAGTACAACTGCTTTATGACAGTTTCTGATGATTTTAAAACTGTGTATTTTAATCAGATATTTAATAATAAATATCCTCTTTAACACTGTCCTAAAGCCGGGAGACAGAAAGGATGCTGCAGCTAATGACGGACCGGTCATCTGTTTAGCACTGGTAAACTGAAGTCACTGACCCAAGGAAGTTTTTCCAGGTTCAGGTACTCTAGTTCTAATCCTACAGTCCGATTCAGAAAATATCACTAGATAAATGGACCTAGAGGAAAAATCTACATAGAAGCTTTATGTTCTCATTCTATCACATGTCCTGCCAGCTCATATTTTTATTATTTCCTCTGTCTCATGAACACAACTGAGGCCTCTGTGGATCAGACTTGTTTGTCCAGCACATCCCACAGATGCTCGGTCAGATTGAGAACTGGGGAAAGTTGAGGCCAAGTCAACACCAGCTCCTTGTTGTCATGTCAAACAGTTCCTGCTGAAAGAGGACACTGCTGTTTGGGAACACCACTAACATGAAGGGGTGAACCTGGTCTACAGCAGTGTTTAGGGAGGTGGTAGGTGTGAAAGTTCCTCAGAGCATCACTCGGCCTCTGCCAGCTCACCTTCTTCCCATAGCGCATCTGCTGCCATCTCTTTCCAGGTTAGCGAATACACACACACACGCGCACACATGCGCACACACACACAGCTGTCCACATGACGTTAAAAAAAACAAGATTCATCAGACCATGCCTCCGCTTACATTGGTTCATGGTCCACTTCTGTTGCTCACATGTCCATCGTAGGAGCTCTGGGTGGTGGTCAGGAGTCAGCATGGTCACTCTGAGGCTCTGCAAGCTGTGGTGCTCTGTGTGACACCTTTCTATCAGAATCAGCACTTTTTCAGCTCTTTGTGCTACAGTAGCTCTCGTCTGTGAGACCGGACCAGACCGACTAGCCTGTTGCTGGTCCAGCGATTGTCCTTCCTTGGAGCACTTTTGTTAGGTATTAACTACTGCACACTGGGAACACCTCACAAGACCTGCTGGTTTGGAGATGCTCTGACCGACTCACTGAGACGTGATCTCTGTGTGGATAAAGCTCTTAAAACTTAAACTGGCTCAAAACTGTAGTCTGGGAAGGAACATTGGAGAACAGGTTAGGAAATTTAGCCATTAGATCACAAACAGCTTCACTCTGGTCTTCAGTTAAATCTGACAGATGTAAATGCAGATCCTCAAAATAACTGAATTCTGCAAGCGTGCACTCAAAGTTTGAACATCTTTGTCCACCACTCCATCATCCCCAGGACATTCAACAGGCAGAACAACGGCTGTAGAAACAGGTGTAACAACAGGAGCATCAGCACTTGCAATGCGTGCAATGTATGACTTTAGCATTGTTTACAAGACACACTCTGCTCTTCCATCAACGGTCAGGAGCGCTGACAACATAATTAGTGTCACTGAGATTTTTCTCAACAATGTAAGGGCCGGCAAACGTAGCCTGCAAGGCTGCTCCAGGCACAGGAAGTAGGACTAATACAAGTTCACCAGGCTGAAACTCACCGGTCACACTCTCATTGTAAAAACAAGTCTTCATCTTAGCTTAGGACTCTAACTGATAAGCTTGGTGCAGACTTTCTTTAACAGAAGTCAGATACTCAAGTACAGGGCATAGATGTTGTAGTGTAAAATTTAAAACTTTCTGTGACAATGTATTTGTGAGGCTTGTGTGTACCTGCAGATTGTCATGTACTAGTGATAGCAGACATGTTCTCAAAATGGATTGAAGCGTTCTCAACGTCCAAACAGGACGCCAGTGCAGTAGCTAAAGCACTGCTGACTGAAATTATTCCTAGATGGGGCATCCTTCAGAGAATTGGCAGCAATAATGGGACTCCATTTGTTAATCATGCACTGCAACAAATTAGTGAGTATCTTGGATTTGATTTGAAGTAACACTGTGCCTACCACCCAGCAAGTGAAGGTGCAGTGGAGCGTGAAAATGGCACATTGAAAAACAAATTGGTTAAGTTCTGCGAGGAGACAGGGCTGTTGTGGATAAAAGCCCCACCATTCACGCTAATGCACATGAGAACCCGAATAAGAGGGAAAGCTAACCAAGCCCATTTGAGATATTGTTTGGCAGGCCGCCTAATACAGGAATTGGCCCTTCCCCGACTCCAAGGCAATTCATGGGCCAATGTGAAGATGAAATGCTTGATTACTGCTCAAACTTCTCCTCTGCTTTGTCTGTAGTCCATAAACAGTTGAAGGACGCCCTACCGGAACCCAAACAGACTGACTTCCATGACCTGAAGCCAGGTGACCGGATCGTGGTGAAGGACTTCAGGCGAAAGAATTGGAAAGCCAGGAGGTGGCTAGGGCTGTTCCACATCCTGCTAACAACTCAGACAGCAGTTAACGTGGCGGAAAGAGCAACCTGGATACACGCCAGCCACTGCAAGCGAGTTCTAGAGCCAGAGATCAACTAAGAATAGTGACAGTCACACTGTCCCTGACGGTGTCCTAAAACCTCGTAAAGGTGGGACGAGTGCTGATCGGGTATACCTGCACTCCGAGAACCTGAGCATCAAGAAAGGTGATAGTTCACTGTAAAGGTAGATAGGACAAACAGTTAAAAACATGAAAAGCTAACACACTGAATAAGATGAAGGTCCTCACTCTGCTGATAGGGATAAGCCTCAATGTCTGTCCAAGTGAATCACACCCACATGACAACGTCCTCTGGCAGTTCGCAAACTGGACAGCAAAGCAGCATATGAATGAGTCATGTGCCATGCCCTGCCCACAGCAGTCAATTCACACACGCTGTGACCGTCAACAGCATGGGAGAATACAACGCTCACAGCAGTGGCTCGAACATGTATCACTCCAATGTGTTTGAAATCTAGCAATTTAGACGTGAATCTCACACATGCCACCTATATCAAGCAATCAGGAATCAGGAAACGTTGCAGAAATGAGAGGGTTCAAAGCCATTTTTCCACCGCACTTCAAGTTCCCTGCATGTTTCAAGGGCAACGGGAATCAATTCCTGGGTGTAACGCATAATTCATCATGTGCCACTACCTACGATTCTTACAGCAGTACTAACAGTTGCAGTGAGAAACCATGTTCAGCATTACATCCAGGAGAAAATGGCACGCTTCCTCATAGCGATGATTGGTACTGGGTGTAGTGGTACCAGTGGTAGCAGTGGTCATACTCCTGTGCCTATTTGGGCCCTGTTTGGTAAAATGCTTAAAGAGATGGATGATCAAACAGGTCACCGGATACACCATGTTGCTGCAGACCGACGTAAAACAATAATGATGCTCTTTTCTTTCTGAACTCTCCGTACTCGTTAGAGTGTCTTTTCTCTACAAAAACAGCGGTATAGTCTTTTCTGTGATGATCTAACTATGTGACAGCATAACTGAAAACCTGGAGGGAAGGTTATGATAGGTGTTTGTTAGATTATTACTTTATAAAAAGCTTACAATTTTATTATGTTGTCCCTTAAGGACAAAAGGAGGGATATGTAGTGGAACATTTTAAACTTTGTGATAATGTATTTGTGAGGCTTGTGTCTATGTGCAGATTGTTATGTATATGTGTGCAAAAGACTTGAAATATGCTAACAGTTGTATTTCTTTTTATAATCGCTGAAGACAATAGGTCACTTCTATAAGAGGAACTAAGTTGGCAGGGTAAGGAACTAAGAGAAGACAACTGCCCAGCAACTATAGCTTGAACTTTTGAACTCATGCAACTTCTGTTAAGAGTGTATGAATAAAAGCAACGTGAGAGAAAGGGGAAGCACCTCTCTCTCGCAGATGCACTGTGTGTGTGTGTGTGTGTGTGTGTGACGTCCTGCACAGTCGTTTTTATTAATAAACTTTTCTACTCTTACTATGACTTTAGTCAAGTCTCCAACTCATTTAAATTTGTTTAACTGATTTCCACCACAATGTAGAACTGAGAGCAACTGTTCACTCAGTAACCGAAGTGGCCCTCTCACTGTATGGCCAAAAACGAACTCTGCTGGACTGAATCCGATTGACTCCTGAACACTTTCTCTAATTGTGAACATCAATGGTAGACCTTCCACCCAGTCTCTGTGCAGAACTTTCGCAACATAAACTTGGTGAAATCTTTCTAAGGAACCCTGAGACTGTTGCACACTTTCTAACTGTTGTTGAATTCCCAATTCATTCAGCATCTGTGTGAACACTTTGGATGTGAAATTGGTACCCTGGTCAGACTGAATTACCTTAGGCAGGCCAAAAACAGAGCAGAATCGAATAATCTCTTCCACCACTTATTTTTGCTTTTATCATGTGAAGAGAAATTGCTTCGGGGTAGCGAGTTGCAGTACACATGATAGTTAAGATCTACTGATGACCAGGTAGCGGTCCTACGCAATCTACAATCAGTCTTTCAATCGGATCATGAATAAAAGGAAGCTACGGATGGTCTGATTTGGTTTTCCCACTAACTGGCAGGTATGACAGGAGCGGACAAACGTAGAAACATCAAACTTCAACCTAGGCCAAAAGAAGCATCACACAATAGGATGAAATGTTTTTGTTAGTCCAAAATGTCCTGACAAAACATTCTAGTGAGCTAACTGTAGTATGTGTGAATCAGCAGGCAATACAATCCGGTGTACCTCTTGCCACGTTGCACTTCAGTGCAGAGGTTTCCAGTTGCACATTAAAATTCCGTCTTCCCAAAAGTAAGTGATCCTAGCTTTCGGTACTTGAGTGACATCCACAACAGCATCTCTACAAGTAGCCAAGGAAGGATCAGAATTTTGTGCAGCAGCTAACTCTGATCTCCTCGGGTAGAGCCTTAGGTTTAACTTTTGTCATCTTCTCAGGCTGAGAAGACAGCACAGTATCAGAGAGATTAGTAACGTCCCCAAATTTCTGTGATTGGGCACGAGTTACAGAACAAACAGGGAATACAGAGGTGAACCGAGTATCAAGCTCAGAGATTTCAGTCATAGATGGTCCATGTACAACAACAAGACCAGGAAAAACCTACCCACCTGCTAGATCATTACCTAGAATGAGATCAACCCCATCTACTGGTAACTGTGAACTCACCCCCGGTAATAAGGTCTGACTTCAAATATTCACGATGCAGGGGAACATTAACGCAGCCCATGCCAAACCAGTGTCCGTATATGACTCAGCAGAGAAAGGAAGCATTTCTCACAAAACAAACCAATGCCAAGTGCCCGTATCTCGAAGAATCCTTATCCGTCTTTCCTCTGACTCAGACAAAAGAGAGACAGTGCCGGTGAAAATGAATAGCTGATACGTGATAGTAGTGATGTTGTTTAACTTCGGAAGAGTTTGCATGAGTGCTACATCTTGAGACTCGGCAGCAGCAGCATTTTTCTGCTTCCCCGCTTTACATTCTGAAAAACAGAAAAACATGCTCGATCATCCCTTGTACGCTTAGGACTAGATCTACAGCGTCAACCATGTTCTTTAGCAGAACGAGTAGATGCTCAGAAAACCTTAGAACTTACACCGATGGAAATCTGTTTTCTGGACGAACGAGGGGCAGAGAAAACGCTTGTGTGTGTCAACACAAAATCATCAGCTGCAATAGCAGCATCAGTTAACACATGAACTTTTTGTTCGTTAAGATAAACGACAATGTTTTCTTGCACACAGGCTTCAAAGTCTTCCAGCAGAATCAACTCCTGAAGCTGCTCAAGCCTAGAGATTCCACTGGAAAGACACCACTTATCAAACAGTGTCTTCTTCTCTCTCAACATACGTCTGACTGGCTGCTTTCACATCAAAATGAAAATTTCTGGTGATAAGCCTCAGGAACTAATTTGTATGCTCGTAAAACTTTAGCCCTGCCCTCCAGGTTAAATCAAAGCCTGAAACTGCAGCCCTCACCACAGCCCGCTCATCTGACAGTAGCACACCAGTGCTTAACTCTCTCCAAACAGTTCCTACTTCCTTACCTGTTTACTTGTGTCTCTCAAAATATTAACATGAAAGAAATCTGCTATCTCAATTAAATATTTTTTTCTGCAACGATTAAACACTTCTGATGAAGGACATAACACGAACGAAGTTAGACCAAAATCCACATCATTCACATACCATTCCTCCCTCATCAAAAAAAACCAGCCAGGCAAACAATAAATGTGAAATGCAAAAGAAAAGAAAGAACTTACCTCAAATGGTTGTCAGATGCCGAAGTAGACACACTTCAATTAATATTACTACTACTTGGCTAAACAAGGGATACAGAGGGATGCAGAGGGCCGAATTCCTTTGACACACTAGAAAACAATAAATGAATTGGACGAGGCTCCACTTATTTATTACGGCACGTTCACAAGGGATAAGGCACGGACGGACCCCTCAAAAATGAGTTATGTAAAATAAAATGGCACCCACCTTCCTACTGGACCCAAAAAAAATACATGAATTAAGGCTCAAAATTTCTAATGGGCAACTCAAATTAACACTCACTTCTTTTTAAAGTCTCAGTCATAGATCTAATCAATGAGACAGAGGACAGAAACTCTACTTCAACAGTCTCAACACCATTGAGAGAAAGATTCACCAAATCACCAGAATAAGGTTTCACCATGAAATTTCTGGAGGTGGGGACGAGACCTCAGGCGCCACACACCATCCAACCAACACCAAATACTGATCTGAGGGCAGCTGTAGTTTAAATACTCTCTCTCTTCTCCCATCACCCAATCACAGCAGAGCTCTAATTAACCTCTTAAGGCTACTGGTTCTGTGGGGGGAGATAGAGAGAGAGAGAGAACGCACAGTTTGACACAACAGAACCTTACAGCTCTGGACGTAACAATGTAGACACTTCACGCATTACTGTTTACTAAAAACTTCATTCTTTCATAAATAAATAAAAAATAGCACTATTTTGTTGTCATTGTAATTATATTTTAAATACATTTAAATACAATACATTTTTATTTCACACTTCAGGCACCTTCCGGAAACTCCGGAAAGTGAACTTACAGGACTTACTGTACTGTGTTTTCCCAGTAACAAGCCATGGATCAGCCCTGATATAAAGAGAAAAAGAGGGCTTTTAAATCAGGAAATAAGGAGGAGCTGAAAACTGTACAGAGAGAACTGAGATCAGGGAAGGAAAAACATGATACAGGAGGAAGATGGAGGATCAGCTGCAGCAGAATAACGTTAACGGTGGGTGGAAGTGGCTCAAAACCATTACTGGTCATAAGGAGCCCAGCTCTCAGGCTGAGGGTGATCAGAAGTCGGTGAATGACCTGAATCTATTCTTTAATAGATTTGATCAGCTACCCTCCACAGTCCCCACGCAGTCCACCCTTCTGCTGAAACCCCCCTTCTCTACTCCCACAGAAAGGTACTCCGGCCCCACCTCTCCTCTCCATGCTGCACTCAGCTCACAGCCTACCCACAATACATCTCTCAGCAACACATGAAACCTATCCCCCCTACCAATTCCACCCAGCCCCCACCCTCCCCACTACATGCTGCCCCTCACAGAAGCCCAGGTGAGGAAGGAGCTAATGAAGATCAGAGCAATGAAGGCTGCGGGCCCAGATGGCATCAGCCCCAGGCTCCTTTAGACCTGTGCAGATTGACTGTGTGACTGGGGAAAGTGCCACAGTTGTGGAAGACATCATGCTTGGTACTTGTACCAAAGACATCTATCTCACCGTAAGGACTTTGGGGACTACAGACCAGTAGCACTGACCTCACATCTGATGAAGATGCTGGAGAGGCTGATGCTTACTCACCTCTGGTGAGCTCATCAATAGACCCACTTCAGTTTGCCTACCAACCAGGCAGAGGTGTTGAAGATGCTGTCATCTTCCTTCTTAATAGGGCTCTTTCACACCTGGAGAAGGCTGGGAGCACAGTAAGAGTCATGTTTTTTGACTTCTCTAGTGCTTTCAACACCATCCAACCTGTGCTTCTGAGGGATAAGCTGGAGTACATGGATGTGGACCATCGTCTGTCTACCTGGATGCTGGATTACCTCACAAACCAACCAGCAGCATCTCTACTGCAGACAGGAAGAGACTGGACAAGCTAATCAGGAAGGCCAGCTCAGTCCTGGGGATGCCCCTGGACACAATACAGGAGGTGGGAGAAAGGAGGATGGTAGCTAAGCTATCATCCATGCCCCCCCATGACACATTTAACTCTCGATATAGAACGTCTTTTCTCCCTACTGCTATTAGTCTTTACAATCAGAGCTGCTCTCAGTGAACCGGTCACCATAATACACACTGTTCATACTGATTTTATACTGTGTTCTATCTGTGAAATAACCTGTCATCATAACACACACTGGTGTGTGTAATATTTTTAAACTGAGCAACTACAATCATTAAAATTTTGTGCAATACCAACAATTTAAGATGTGCAATAACAGTGCAATCGTTTGTTTGTGAAATGACTATTTTCTTTGTATTTATATCAATTTTAATTTCTGCTTCATATTTGCACATTTTTTTGTGCTGCTGTAACATGGAGATTTCCCCACTGTGGGATGAATAAAGGTTTATCTTATCTATTCTTATCTTGGGAAATATATTACTGTTTAAATAAAATGATGTTATTCTGTCTAAATGTAAACAGAGCTAAAGATTTTTAGGTCATTGGAGCATTTAAGAGCATTTCCATCTAAATGATGAAGGAGAGGAATAGAAGAGGTTTAACTGTATGGTAGGACAGAAGACCAACAACTCAGTAACTATGACTTAAAGATCATTTAATAAACTAATAATATTAGGCGAACCTTTCATACAGAATGAGTCAGATATTTTTTTTTTTATAAGATATTTAACTTGATGTATACACAAAAAGAAAAAAGGGTTTCAAAAACATTGAAACAGAACAGCTGGAACAACCTGAGAAATCTGTGGATAAAAAACATTAATACATGTAACACAAGTGACAGAGCTGAAAACAAAAACAACAACAACAATTTTCCTCACAGTCTGTGGTTCAGTCAGAATGGAGATAGATTGGGGATACAAATCCGCGAGCTCCTGGTACTGGTGATGGACAACGGGGGTGAGATCGGAGATATGGGGTATGCTGTGTATGGTATGGCTTGACAGGACACTGCTGGAGGAGAAAAACTGCAAGGAGAACCTGGGCCATTGAATGAGAGATCTATATGATAAGACACACACACACACACACACACACACACAAAGGACAAAGATATGATCCTTTGACAAATCACTGGTTTCCTTCCCATAAGATTGATTTTTGAATGTTTCCTGCTGAGCGGCTGCTGAAAGCATCTGAAGGTGCTCCAAATGACCTGCTGCACACTTACACTGTGCACTATAGTGTATGACTTTTAGAAGGGTAGTACAGGGTGGGGCGCAAAAGCTTCCTTTTTTGAAGGCAAATGAAAGAAAAATTGTGGCTGATAAACGAAATTTATTTTTTGATAATGAAAGAACATAAGTTCAAATTTCAAATTTTGCTGTTTTAAACAAAATATCTATAAATGTTCCCCGGACGGCTCATCTCGATTCGAGGGGACATCCCGTGGGCGGCGCCCTCGCCCGATCTAACACCCAGTGATTTTTTTTTATGGGGTTACCTCAAGGCAGAGGTTTTTAAACACCACCCCACAAACCTGCTTCAGCTGAAGAATGTTATTCTGCAGGAAATAGCCCGAATTCCGGTGGACATGTTGGAAAGTGTAGAGGGAAATGTCAGAAATTGGTTTCATCAGTGCACAGAGAACGGTGAACACCACCTTCAAGATATTTTGTTTAAAACAGCATGATTTGAAATTTAAAATTATGTTCTTTCATTATCAAAAAATAAATTTTGTTTAACAGCCACAATTCTTCTTTCATTCGCCTTCAAAAAAAGGAAGTTTGTGCGCCCCACCCTGTATCATGTCAAATGGAGCAACGTAACAGGAAGTATAAACCTTTTCCCATTCTTTGCCAAACATTTTAGTGGACAGATTGGTGGCATGGATGCTCTGTTCTATTTTTTAGCCCAAACTTGGCACGACTTCCTGTAAGGAGCCTTGATATGGAATGTTGGGCTTGATCAGTTCTTTTGAAGCAGACATACAGTTTACATACACTTCGTGTTGGTCATATTGGTCGTATTTTTGGGCGGAAACATTTACATTATTTCTTATGGGAAAATTTGTTTCACAATACAATTTCTCGCCTTAAGAACTCGCCTCCAGAACCAATTAAATTCCTATGACGAGATTCCACTGTGATGCAAGATGGCAGGAAGCAGGCGGGGCTTCCACAGAGTCTGTTGATATCTGAGACTTTTACGCAACAAATGTTTAATCTGCAGTTTCTATTGGGGGGGAAACAAGATTACTACTAGTGTACAAGGAAGCAGAGAGGAGAGAGGTTTTCCTTTAATTTTTCACCCATCTGTACTGTGTATGTATTGTGTACCCATCTGTATTATTGTGATGTGTACTGACTATAATCCTGTTTAGTTTTCATAATGAATAAGGCTTGGAAAATGAACAAACTCACCAAGGTTCAGTAGAGCAGTGTGAGCTGCAAGCTCCTTGGCTTCATCCAGAACAGTGCAGAATTTACTGGACATGAAGCTGCTCTGCCTGCTGCTGATCACCACTTTACAGATTAGAGGCGTTACTTCTTCTGTGGTGGAGTAGGTTGGTGGAGTGATGGTGATGGTGTACAGGTAATACTCCGGCAGAGACCAGCCGTTCCTCTGGCAGTAATATTCCAGCAGAGCCACAGCAGAGCCCAGCTGACTCGGCTTCAGGCTCTGCAGACTGATCGGTACCAGATTGGATCCGGGATACACACACTGCTTTAACCCCACAGAATATGAGCTACTTGCATGAGAAGAGGAACTGAGAGGACGTGTAGAAATATCATTTAGCACTCCTGAGCCCTTGATGATCCCTGAGTCTTCTTTGCTCTGTATGAGGAAGTTGGAGTGGCTGTAGAGCATTGGTGCTGTTTCATTATGTCCAAATCGGGACCTGTATCTTTGAGCCGTGTCTTTGCTGGCCGGCTTTGCGAGCGTGACTTCGATGGGAGAGCCATCGATGAGTTTGCCGTCCATGGACTGTTGTGCAGCGAGCGCATCTTCACGGCAGTGGAAGTGAATAAAGGCATAGTCTGTCAGTTTCTTAACACGCTCCACAGAACCGGGTTTCAGATGGCTGAACTCTAAGCGAAGTGTCTCCTCAGTCGTGTGCAGCATGAGATTACGTACGTAGAGAACCCGAACATGCTCCATCGTCTCCTCATCAACATCTTTCTCTGGCTTAGCCCAGTTCACCTTAACAGTTTGACCACACAACTGGAATGTTCCTAGTGATGTAACAGAAGAATCAATACATACAAATAGTTTACTCATTGTCCACCAAAACTAAATGTAGTAGAGTGTTTTCATTAATAATAACTAGTACTTGTTGGCCATAATAGTGTAGTTAAGAGTTTCTAACGCAAAACTATTTTGTGTTTTCAATCCTTAATTTTAATGCTGCTCACAATCCAAGTAAAGAAAGGTTTTCCAGACATGGGCATGTAGATCACATGACCCACAGCTTAGATAAACCACATTCTCTTATTTCATTTGTGAATAAAGCAATCACTTTATAAAGGGCTGACCATGCTGTAAGCGTATGGTTCCAGGACAGAAAAGTGTGGTGTATGAAGCATATGCCAATCCCAACAAAGATGTTTCTGCCCCCTTCTTCTTTTAAAACTTGGGTTGATGAAAGTTTTTTTATGAAACTGAACAAGGACTTTTGCCAAAATAAAGGTAATATCATAGATAGATAACCTTTCATTGATGTCAGGGAGTTTGAAGAACTTCTAACAGAGCTGGAGAGAACTGCATGAAAGGCTTTCAAGAATGTTTCTGAAAATGTTCTTGATAACTATTGAGCACCAAGCAACATGCAGCTGGTTGACCAAATGCTTCACTGAAGATCCATAATCTGCGTTTAAACCTATTCTGGTCAAATCTTGGTGCAGTGATGAAGACAGTGAAAGGTCTAGAGACATTGTGATGATAAAGACACTATAGCACTGTAACTGTCATCCAATTTCAGTGTTACTGCTACACTATAGCGCCAAAAGTTTTGGGAAGTCTGCCTTTACATGTATATGAATTTTAATGACATCCCATTCTTAAAGGGTGTAATTTAGTGTTGTCCCTCTCTCTACAGCTGTAACAGCTTCAACTCTTCTGGGAAGTCTTTCCACAAGGTTTAGGAGTGTGTTCATGGGAATTTTTGACCATTTCTCTAGAACGGCCTGACTCTCAGTCTCCGCTCTAATTCATCCCAAAGGTGTTCTATGGGGTTGAGGTCAGGACTCTGTGCAGGCCAGTCAAGTTCCTCCACACCAAACTCACTCATCCATGTCTTTATGGACCTTGCTTTGGTCACTGGTGTACAGTCATGTTGGAACAGGAAGGGGTCATCCCCAAACTGTTCCCACAAAGAGCATGAAATTGTCCAAAATGTCTTGGTATGAAGCTGAAGCATTAAGAGTTCCTTTCACTGGAACTAAATGGTCAAGACTAACCCCTGAAAAACAACACCACACCATAATCCTCCCTCCACCAAACTTTACACTTGTCACAATGCAGTAATGTAAGTACAGTTCTCCTGCAACCGGCAAGCTCAGACTCGTCCATAGGATTGCCAGACAGAGAAGCGTGATTGGTCACTCCAGAGAACACATCTCCGCTGCTCTGGAGTCCAATGGCAGCGTGCTTTACACCACTGTATCCGGTGCTTTGCATTATACTTGGTGATGTAAGGCACGGATGCAGCTTCTGTGAAGCTCTCTACACACTGTTCTTGAGCTAATCCGAAGAACACATGAAGTTTGGAGGTCTGTAGCTATTGACACTACAGAAAGTTGATGACTTCTGTGCACTGTGCTCCTCAGCATGCGCTGACCCCGATCTGTGATTTTACCTGGACTGCCACTTCATCTCTGAGTTTCTGTTGTTCCCCAGTTGCTTCCACTTTGTTATAATACCACTAACAGTTGATTGTGGAATATTTAGTAGTGAGAAAATTTCACGAATGGACTTATTGCACAGGTGGCATCCTATCACAGTTCCACGCTGGAATTCACTGAGCTCCTGAGAGCGACCCATTCTTTCACAAATGTTTGTAAAAACAGTCTGCATGCCTAGGTGCTTGATTTTATACACCTGTGGCCATGGAAGTGATTGGAACACCTGAATTCAATGATTTGGAGGGGTGTCCCAAAACTTTTGCCAATACAGTGTATCAAATGGGATGCATTCGTTCATGAGGTCAAATTTAGGTTTCTCTAAATTCCTTCATAATATAATCAATCTGAAATTAAATGTGTATTCAGTCAAAGAGCTCTGTGGTAGTAACACTTTCATCAACAGATTTGTTGTCCAGTGTTAAGAGTGAAATTAAAACTCATTATGAATTACAGTCCAATTCCACACAACTTCATACTCCAACCCGATTAGTTACTAATCCCTAACACACAGCATACGGAGAGCACCCGAAACACTAAATCACTCAGTGTAAGAATTAAACCATGAATAAAACACAGAATTCAGAAATAATTATATCATGACGTGTTCTTTTTGTATTCTTTGGCGATGAATAAGTGATTTTTCAGTGATCATAAAGTTTAATGCAACTTTTTGTCCGTTCTGGTCTTTATAAATACCTGGTACGAGATTCCTGCGAGCCAGAGCAGCAGCTTTGTGTGACTCGTACTCCACGAATGCAAAACCACGGTTCTTAGTTTTGTCGATGGCACTGGGATACACAATAACATCCACCACTCCATCTGTTACCTGAACACAGTCAAAATCAACACAAATAAAACTCACAGTGGAATCAGGACTAATGTAATTGCATTCTATAAAAGTTAACTGAAGCACTGACGTTCATCATCTCTTCTTGGATCTCCTCCTTCGTCATTTCTTTAGGGATAGAGCCGATGAAGAGGCGACAGTTGTTCAGACTTACGCAAACTCCGATAAACTTCCCTGGACGGATTTCATAGTTGTTGAAGAGGCTAATGGCTCGCTGCGCTGCTTCTCTTGTGGTATACATAACAAAACCATAGCCACGGTTCTCCCCGCTGAATTCCATCATCAAGCGGAACTCATATATGCGTCCCGCAACCTCGAACAGGGGCACCAGCTTGTCCTCGTAGATGTCCCGAGGAATTTTTCCTACAAATACCTCACAGCCTCGGGGAGGAGGAGGGCCTTCCCACCCTACACCACAAACACAATATCAGCAAATCACAGCATCAAACACCTCACATCTGTCTATTATCTTCTAATACAAATAAGTTCTTAGTAAATATAGAGATATTAATAATGTCTAGAACAGCAAAGAATATAAACAGTCTGAATGATTGTTTTAAAAAACAGAGGAACCTACTTTGTGTAAGAAAGAACTACATCCGTAACTCGAGCTGTTCTTACAGTTTTTCTCAGTTGCTTTGGAGCATTTCTCAGATCAGAAATGAAATTCTCAATACTTCCTGTTCAACCACCACATCATTTGGTCACTTGTGCACATCATATGAACATTTCTCGTTGCTTTGATCAAACTGCAAATGCTTTTGTACATTCATATAATTGATTGTGTACAATTGTCTGCTGTTGCCTACATTATCACTTGTTTATGTTCATGTTGATCAAAATATATTATACCAGTATCATCTAAATAATCTTAACCCCCAAAACATTTCAGCATCAGTTCATTGCACAAGTCACTGAATGCAAAATAGTTAAACCAGCTGTCAAAATCTCAACCAAAAAAAAGAAATTTAAAAAAACCCTGTTTTTTGTAAATGTGTCTTAAATTGACGAATTGTGCAGATGAAATTGGAATGTCACTAATGAAGGGGCGTGAAGAACCAATGGTCAACTAGTTCTCTAAAACAATCAATCTCCATCTCACGAGGTGAATGTCATGAACCTATAATTGGCATGCCTATATAAAGAGCAAAACACAGTTTTACAATTGTTGAAAATGGATGAACAACCAGGAAATGAACGTGGTCAAGAGCCAAGAATAAGAATAAGGATGCATGCTGGAAGGGTAAGGAGGCAAAATAGAGGAAGAGGAAGAAGAGGCCAGAGACATAGACACATTTCTGTGGACCATGTTGTCAATCATGGCCTCACAATGGCTGAGGCGAGTCGGAGGGTACAGCCAAATACTGGGAGATCAGCTGTTTCTTCAATTATTCAAACATTTCTTTGAGAGAACAGGTCTGTAATCCAGCAGTGTGGACTGTGCTGTTAGTGTATATACATTCTGTAACACACAAACATGTGGAAGTATATCTGAATTGTATTAGTGTATTTTTTCCACACAGGACTGAAAGATCCTGGATCCCTTTTCACACCTCAGGAGGAGGAGGCTATTTGCACCATGGCCAGAGCAAACAATGCTATTAGGCTAAGAGAAATACAAAGGGCCATTGTAGAAGACAACAATGTATTTCGAAACATCCAGTCTGTTATCATCTCAACTATTGACAGGGTATTGAAAAGACACCACATGACCATGAAACAGCTGTACCACGTACCATTTGAAAGGAATGGGGACAGAGTGAAGGAGCTACGGTACCAGTATGTACAGCTAAAACATCTACTGTATGTGCATACAGTAACTAATTTACATAAACTTCTTATATTGACACATATTACAGTATGTGTGACCTATTTACATTTGCTATAGCTTTAGGAAAATAACACGCAGTATGTGTGTACATTTGATATAACTGTATCTTGTGAAATGAAAATGCATAACTAATTGGGTATCTTCTGGGTTGTAGCGTATAATGGAATTGGAGTCAAGTGAACCACCTTACACCTTTATATACGTGGATGAGGCAGGCTTCGGTCTGAACAGAAGCAGAAGACGTGGTCGAAATGTCATCGGCCACAGAGCTACTGTTGACTTGCCAGGCCAGCGGGGAGGAAATATCACTATGTGTGCTGCTATTTCAGAGCAGGGTGTGCTAACTCATATTCCCCTTATAGGCCCATACAACACACAGCATCTCCTCACCTTCCTAGAGACCCTCTATAGGGCTCTCATCCCTGATGATGAGAGGGGTCCATTTCAAGATGATTTGCCAAAATATGTGATACTTTGGGATAATGTGAGTTTTCATCACGCAAACATCATCAGGCAATGGTTTTTCACCCATAACAGAATGTTGATGCAATTCCTCCCACCCTATTCCCCATTCCTTAACCCAATCGAGGAGTTTTATTCAGCATGGAGATGGAAGGTCTATGATTGCCAGCCACATACTCAGATGACCCTTCTGGCTGCCATGGATGCAGCATGTGAGGATATCACAGTGGAAGCCTGCAGAGGCTGGATTAGACATTCCAGAAGATTTTTTCCACGCTGTATTGCAAGGGATGATATCTGTTGTGATGTGGATGAAAACCTGTGGCCTGACAGACTGGGAGGTCAGGGGGTATAGACAGACAACGGCATGCACAGTTTTGCCTAAGAGGTGTTTCCTATGTTTACCTTTTGTAATTTTAAATTTTTCCCCATTGTACTTTTGTGTCCTTTTCTTTCTATCACAACGACTTTATATGATGTTTATACTGTAATTCTTTTTTTTTCAGTCCATTAGTAAAGTACAATAAAAGTGTGAATCCTGTTCGTTCTCTTACAGTCAATATCCCACATACAGTAATGTGTAAATTTGTGCAGTTGAAATTCATAGATCCCATACAGAAGGAATTCAGCCTTTTGCATTGTCAGTCACTGTAATCCAAACATTGTTGTCATTCTGACAACATCCTGACCATACCGTATATAAACAATGACAAAAGGACTGGTCATTCTGATGGTCATGACATTTTCATTGACACGAAAACTTACTTTTGAGAGAATACCTAAGGATTTTGAGTAAAGTACATGCTTTTGCAAGAAATCCAATGTGTTGTGCTGTTTGTACAAATAGTTTTGAAAATGCACTTACTGGTCTGCAAATATTAAGGATGATTCGAGAAATGCTCCAAAGCAACTGAGAAAAACTGAAAGACTATTACATTTAACTGCATGGATGTGGTAAAGGGTTGTCATGGTAACACTCAAAGTGTATAATCTGATGTTGAACGTACCACTAACATGTTTAATATAAAGATTAAAATTCAATTATATATATACACTGTATTGCCAAAAGTATTGGGACACCCCTCCAGATCATTGAGTTCAGGTGTTGTTGTTCAGGGGTTGGGCTCCGCCCCTTAGTTCCAGTGAAAGGAACTCTTAATGCTTCAGCTTCATACCAAGACATTTTGGACAATTTCATGCTCTTTGTGGGAACAGTTTGGGGATGACCCCTTCCTGTTCCAACATGACTGCACACCAGTGACCAAAGCAAGGTCCATAAAGACATGGATGAGTGAGTTTGGTGTGGAGGAACTTGACTGGCCTGCACAGAGTCCTGACCTCAACAACCTAAGAACACCTTTGGGATGAATTAGAGCGGAGACTGAGAGCCAGACCTTCTCGTCCAACATCAGTGCCTGACCTCACAAATGCGCTTCTAGAAAAATTCCCATAAACACACTCCTAAACCTTGTGGAAAGCCTTCCCAGAAGAGATGAAGCTGTTATAGCTGCAAAGGGCGGGACAACTCCATATTACATTCATGTGCATGGAAAGGCAGTCTCCGCTCTAATTCATTTATGGACCTTGCTTTGGTCACTGGTGTACAGTCATGTTGGAACAGGAAGGGGTCATCCCCAAATTGTTCCCATAAAGTTGGGGGCAGAGCCCAACCCCTGAAAAAAAACACGATGATGTGGAGGGGTGTCCAAAATTTTTGGCAATATAGTGTATTTACGGTTTCTACCCAATCCTAACTTCAGCAGTTTTTAACCCTCCTGTGTCCTGTGATTCCCAAAACAATTCCACTCCCTGTCCCTCTGAAAACTAATGTTGTATCTGTTGTTGGGTTCACCACAGAGGATCATCTGATCCACATATTTGGATTTTGACAGGTTTTATACCACACACCCTTCCTGACGCAACCGTCCCATTTTATCTAGGCTTGGAATCGGGCACTGAGAGTTAACCCCTGAGTTAACTGCAGTACATGACTGCAGTCCATCATTACGCCTTGTTTATACAGCTCAAGGATCTTGCTCAAGGCTCCAGCAGTGTGTGTGTGTGTGTGTGTGTGGTTAAGACATTGGACTACTGACAGAGCCAGCTTGATGGTTCTTCCTGGGATTTGAAGTCACAACCTTCCACAGTCAGTAGTCCAACATCTGAACTACAAACACACACACACACACACACACACACACACAGTTGGGCCATTGAGCGAAACCCTTGACCCTCAAGGATTTGACCACAGTCTGTGAGAGTTTAAATGATCTGAATGATCATTACTGTGATCTTTTAAGACTTGGTCCTCATACTGTAAAAACCCCAAACAATAACTTCAAACATTTTCTTATTTTTAACCTTTTTATAAATAATAAGATTTTCTATCCTCTTAAAGCCTGTTTGATACCTCACCTGGTGGTGGACCTCCATATCTCCTCTGTCCATTTTCCTGTATCATATCATACCCCGTGTTCTTCATCAGCTCCAGGAGAGCAGCTTCAGTGCTGACCGACTGACCGCCACTCATCTTCACCTTACACAACACCACAGCAGTGTGTACTCACATTACTCACAGAAACAGCAATGAAGCTGTGTTTACATCAAAAAATCTGATTTTAACCCAGAAAAATATAGTTATAATAGTCTGTAGAGACGTTAGAGAAACTAAACTCAATTATAATCATTATATAGTGAACAATAATTGATATGAAATCATCATAATTACAGTGTAATGTTTAACCTCAGATTAAAGTTTTCTGCACTTTTTTAGACTGACTCTAAGGCACTTTACCTGAGTCAGTTCCTTTACCTGAGCTGAGTGTCAACACCTGAGACCTGAAAAGGTTTATAAAGAAGAGAGCAGTGTTTTAAAAAATCGTGGCCTTACAATAATTAAATGATTTATTAAAGAAGAAGTTTATAGCGTCTTTAATTCTAACGTCATCTAAAGACTGGATAAACGCGATTTACCTCAGAGACCTGCTGCAACCGCTCTGAGCGAAATGCTAATGCTAACGTGCTAACTACAAGGTGTTAGCTTCAAAGCGGCTAGCCAGTTAGCTCGAAGTTCAAGTAAACACTTAACATTAAAGTTAATTAAACCATTCAAACGGCGCTGACAAACTTATCACCAGAACCTACATTTACAGATAAACAGAATTAAATTAACAAACAGTAAACTAACACTTCGGTGTGGAGGTTACAAGAATTAGCCAACTGTTATACAGGTTAAGAACCCCTTATTTATTTTAGTTATTTATGTAGAATTTTCTGTGGTAACTTTAATTAAATAAGCAGTTTAATAATATGAAGAAAGAAAAAAAACAGAAACTGTGTGGAGAGAAAAGTGAATAAAAACCTGGGTTTGTTTCTACAACGCGCACGAGACAGTGAGGTCGGGAGGCGGCAGTTACACTCACACACTAGCGCACTACATAGTATGGAGAAATAGTACACACGCGCAGCGCTCACTACTGATTCATACTGCCGGGTGCGCACTATATTACTATACTACTGTACTAACGTACTACTATTCTAATGAAGTACTGTACTACTATACTATTATACTAATGTACTACTGTACTTATGTAATATGGTACTAATTTCCGCAGGATTTACAGAGTTTAGAAATATATAAATATAGAAAGAGAATTCTTAAAGCTCTTCAGTAGTAAAAGATTCACGGTTTATCCACACAACCTCAAGACTCTCAAACTCTAGAAGTCAACACCACTTTATCGCGAGGTTCTTTAATTTCACTGAAAGCACTTTCACTCTTTCCGGGATTTACATTTTTTATTGTATTTATTCAAAATGTTGAAAATCATAAATACAGCGGAGTCCAAAAAGCCATCTTTATATGTAAAGAAATAAATTCTATAAATTATGCACACTGATCTAATAATTTATTTCCAAACACATGATGGTATTCTCAGTATAAAGACTGTGTAGAGTATAATGTACAGTGAGCTGAGACAGAGACACTAAAATATTCTATAACTCTTCAGAAACATTGGATTCATTAACGGACTTTAACCAGGTCAACGTGGAGGTGAATCCAGAGTCTTAACCAGTCCACACACGGGCATGGCTTTAGAAGGTGGAAGGAAACCAGAGAACTAAGAGGAAACCCAGAATAACCCGAGCTCGGGGTCAGAACAGGAACTGTGAGGAACGAACACTACCCAGTGCTGACCACTTTGTGTTTATTGTACAGTTGCTGAACTTTTTTGTCAACATGATGTAGATTTTAAACTCCACACTACATTTCTATTGGAGCTCAGTAGTGAGAGGAACATGGTGTTAAACTCATGATGCCATCCATATGGTGAAAGGGACGATCAGAGTGGGTAACACTCCACACACAGACACGCTGCCCAGAAACCCCGTGATGAACAAACACAACACCAGACTGAGGAAGGAGCTGGTCCAACTGAACACCACCTTCCTGACTCTTTTACAGAACTGCAAAAAGAAAAGAGTTTTCAATGATTACTGAGTTATGTTTCATATACAGTAAATGCAGTAGTGTGTGTGTCTACAGTAATTGATCAGTCTGGACTCTTATAGAAGTGTGTCACAATAACTGCTTATTCTGCCTCATGACTTTGTGTACAATCACTCACATTCAGATAACATTCTTCATGCTCATTATACAAGCAGTTAATATCGACGTTACATGTTTATGTACATGTGAACTTCACACAGAATTCTGTCTGTCTCCTGTACTGTGTGGATCTGAGACCTGGGTCGTGTGTAAACAGACTATTACTGTAAACAGGAAGTGGATGAAATGGTGTGTTTCAGATGGCAGGGTTGCAGTCAGCTGTTACTCAGGAATACAGGAGATTTAACTCACCGAAGATGAAGAGGAAGATTAGACCATTCGAATAAGGTTGTCCCTCACTGAAATTCCCAGTATAGTTTCGCAGTAAGCGGACTGGGTTTTAATTCTGACCGAACACAAGGTGGGGATAAAGATCCGCAACGTCACATCACACACATTTATTTATCATTCATTCCTTATCATTATTCATCTGTGTGACTGCTCCATGAAACCAAACATGCTTAAAATAAATAAATAAATGTAAAGTTGAACCTAATGTGGTGTTTCAGTGTAAAGAAATGCACACACACACACACACACACACACACGTATGAGTATTTTGTGTCTTAATTTAATACAGTTTATTTTGTTTACAGTTTATTTGTTTATTTTTGTTTATAGCGCCTTTTACAATGGACATTGTCTCAAAGCAGCTTTACAAAAGAAGAGAAACAGAGAAAGGAGAGAAAAAAATTAACTAAATAACTAAAAATAAAATAAATTATTAAATTAAATTATTAAATTATTGTATCCTTATTTTATTTTATCCCTAATGAGAAGCCTGAGGTGAAGGTGGTGAGGAAAAACTCCCTGAGATGATCTGAGGAAGAAACCTTAACCATAGCAGAAACTAGCTAAATCTTTTGCTTTTTATTTAAGTTAACTAGAAAAAAAACAATTGTGTTCATCTTAATCATAAATGTTTTTGTACAGGGTGGGGCGCAAAAACTTCCTTCTTTTGAAGGTGAATGAAAGAAAAATTGTTGCTGATAAAAAAAAAAAAAATTTTTTGATAAAAAAATAATTTCGTTCTCTATGCACTGATGAAACCAATTTCTGACGTTTCAGAAGGGTTGCAGGTTTGTGGGGCGATGTTTAAAAACCTCTGCCTTGAGCTATCCCCATAAAAAAATAGAGAACGGTGAACACCACCTTCAAGATATTTTGTTTAAAACAGCATGATTTGAAATTTAAAATTATGTTCTTTCATTATCAAAAAATAAATTTTGTTTATCAGCCACAATTTTTCTTTCATTCCCCTTCAAAAAAAGGACATTTTTGTGCCCCACCCTGTACTTGAACATTGGGCATTAATAATGTTTAAAACAGATTCATGTCTTCTATCATTAGATAATGATGTATGATGAGGTTTTATGAGGGTTTATGATGATGTATGGTGATGTACGAGGATGTGTGATGGTGTTTGAGCATGTATGAGGATGTACGATTATGTATGAGGTTGTATGCTGATGTATGAGGATCTATGAGGTTGTACGATGATGTATGAGGTTGTATGAGGATGTATGATGTATGAGGTTGTATGAGGATGTTTAATGATGTGTGAGGTTGTATGATGATGTGAGGTTGTATGATGATGTATGATGTTGTATGAGGATGTATGATGTATGAGGTTGTATGAGGATGTTTAATGATGTGAGGTTGTATGAGGATGTATGATGATGTATGAGGTTGTATGAGGATGTATGATGTATGAGGTTGTATGAGGATGTATGATGTATGAGGTTGTATGAGGATGTATGATGTATGAGGTTGTATGAGGATGTATGATGTATGAGGTTGTATGAGGATGTATGATGTATGAGGTTGTATAAGGATGTATGATGTATGAGGTTGTATGAGGATGTATGATGTATGAGGTTGTATGAGGATGTATGATGTATGAGGTTGTATGAGGATGTATGATGTATGAGGTTGTATGAGGATGTATGATGTATGATGATGTATGAGGTTGTATGAGGATGTATGATGTATGAGGTTGTATGATGTATGATGATGTATAAGGATGTATGATGATGTATGAGGTTGTATGCTGATGTACAATGATATATAATGATTTACCTGGTAGGTCTGAAAGCTCATGCTGGCTCCGTATCTGCAGAACATGACGTAATGTTCACAGTTGAACCACAGCAGACTGTAGTCCATGAATCCCATGAGCTTCTCCGCTCGCCTGGCCACTTCTTCACCATGGAGCGGCGGCCGACTGCACACCCTGTCCATGCTATTCACCAGAATCTCGGCTCCGTACGCAAAGTCCTCCACGGAATCCACACGAACGCTGGCCTTTTTGGCGATCACGCCTAGAATCAGCCGGTTGTTGGTCACCATCTTGGAGATAGCGCCGTCATCAGCCGAGATAACGGGAAGGATGTCAGGAATGAGGTGAGCCACACGGTTGTTGCCCAGATAGATCCCAAAATGTGTGAAGAGTGTTCGGGGAACCTCCAGGAGATCCCCCCGCTGAAACCCAGAGATGTCATATGTGTCTGTGTTCAGTTTCTTTTTGTCCTTCTTTTCGTTCTTTTTGTCTGAGATCAACGCTGTGAAGAAGCTGCTGAGGAACCGCAGGAGAAACATGGTCTGAGAGAGAAGCTGCGTTCCTGAGAGTCTGAGGAAGGTTTTATCCTCCACACAGAGGCTGAGGAGGGGCGTGGGGATTAAAGACCTGGACCGAGTTCTCATCCAGATTTATTGAAAAGAATGTCACATGTTAACACAACACAATACACAATGAGTTACACAACTTCACTCCACTGCACACTGAAGGGGACAAAAAAAACAAAAAAAAACAAGGCGAAGTGCAAAAACTGACAGAAGTTTCTATTTTTAGTGGAGGTCAGGTCAGCATGCTGCAACTGTGGACTTTTAATTCTCTCCAATCCCTCTGTACATCTAAACACGTCCAGCAGTTATACAACTTCACACAATCCCAGCTCTCTGAGGAGGCTGAAGAACTCGGTTACAGAACTCCACTGTGCTCTCTCTACAGCTCTGTGTTTAATCAGGACACAGAATTACAAATAAAATATAAATCAATTTTAATGTAGTGAATATCAGGTGGAGTGTGTGGTGTGTAAGTGTGTGTGACGCTGGGGGAGAAGTGCGTGTCGCTGGGGGAGAAGTGCGTGACGCTGGGGGAGAAGTGTGTGTCGCTGGGGGAGAAGTGTGTGTCACTGTGGGTGGAAAGTTGTGTAATAAAATCAGACTGAAATTGTGTTGAAATCAATCTGAGCTCCTGTGTTCTGATATTTTATCTGAATCGAAAATAAAATGTGATCGAAACAAAGATTTTCAGCCTGAAATGAAATAAAGTCCTGGAACATCATTTTAAATGAATATAATTCAACAATAAAACATCACTGAAGTAATAAAAAAGCATAAATATAAGATTTATAACCGTTAAATTCAGAGTGCATGATTCTAACACCATCAGGCTTTACTCAGACTGCAGACACACAACCTGAATATTACTCATCACATATACTCATCATATATACTCATCATACACTATATTGCCAAAAGTATTCGCTCACCCATCCAAATAATCAGAATCAGGTGTTCCAATCACTTCCATGGCCACAGGTGTATAAAATCAAGCACCTAGGCATGCAGACTGTTTTTACAAACATTTGTGAAAGAATGGGTCGCTCTCAGGAGCTCAGTGAATTCCAGCGTGGAACTGTGATAGGATGCCACCTGTGCAACAAATCCAGTCGTGAAATTTCCTCACTCCTAAATATTCCACAGTCAACTGTCAGCTGTATTATAAGAACGTGGAAGTGTTTGGGAACGACAGCAACTCAGCCACGAAGTGGTAGGCCACGTAAACTGACGGAGCGGGGTCAGCGGATGCTGAGGCACATAGTGCGAAGAGGTCGCCAACTTTCTGCAGAGTCAATCGCTACAGACCTCCAAACTTCATGTGGCCTTCAGATTAGCTCAAGAACAGTGCGCAGAGAGCTTCATGGAATGGGTTTCCATGGCCGAGCAGCTGCATCCAAGCCATACATCACCAAGTGCAATGCAAAGCGTCGGATGCAGTGGTGTAAAGCACGCCGCCACTGGACTCTAGAGCAGTGGAGACGCGTTCTCTGGAGGGACGAATCGCGCTTCTCCATCTGGCAATCTGATGGACGAGTCTGGGTTTGGTGGTTGCCAGGAGAACGGTACTTGTCTGACTGCATTGTGCCAAGTGTAAAGTTTGGTGGAGGGGGGATTATGGTGTGGGGTTGTTTTTCAGGAGCTGGGCTTGGCCCCTTAGTTCCAGTGAAAGGAACTCTGAATGCTTCAGCATACCAAGACATTTTGGACAATTCCATGCTCCCAACTTTGTGGGAACAGTTTGGAGCTGGCCCCTTCCTCTTCCAACATGACTGTGCACCAGTGACCAAAGCAAGGTCCATAAAGACATGGATGACAGAGTCTGGTGTGGATGAACTTGACTGGCCTGCACAGAGTCCTGACCTCAACCCGATAGAACACCTTTGGGATGAATTAGAGCGGAGACTGAGAGCCAGGCCTTCTCGTCCAACATCAGTGTGTGACCTCACAAATGCGCTTCTGGAAGAATGGTCAAAAATTCCCATAAACACACTCCTAAACCTTGTGGACAGCCTTCCCAGAAGAGTTGAAGCTGTTATAGCTGCAAAGGGTGGACCGACGTCATATTGAACCCTATGGATTAGGAATGGGATGTCACTTAAGTTCATATGGGAGTCAAGGCAGGTGAGCAAATACTTTTGGCAATATAGTGTATATACTCATCATATATACTCATCACATATACTCATCACATATACTCATCACATATAATCACATATACTCATCACATATACTCATCACATATACTCATCACATATACTCATCATATATAATCATCACATATACTCATCATATATAATCATATATACTCATCACATATACTCATCACATATACTCATCATATATAATCATATATACTCATATATACTCATCACATATACTCATCATATATAATCATCACATATACTCATCACATATACTCATCACATATACTCATCACATATACTCATCACATATACTCATCATATATACTCATCATATATAATCACATATACTCATCACATATACTCATCATATATACTCATCACATATACTCATCACATACTCATCATATATAATCATCACATATACTCATCATATATAATCATATATACTCATCACATATACTCATCACATATACTCATCATATATACTCATATATACTCATCACATATACTCATCATATATACTCATCACATATACTCATCACATATACTCATCATATATAATCATATATACTCATCACATATACTCATCACATATACTCATCACATATACTCATCATATATAATCATCACATATACTCATCACATATACTCATCACATATAATCATCACATATACTCATCACATATACTCATCATATATACTCATCATATATAATCATATATACTCATCATATATACTCATCATATATAATCATATATACTCATCACATATACTCATCACATATACTCATCACATATACTCATCATATATAATCATATATACTCATCACATATAATCACATATACTCATCACATATACTCATCATATATAATCATATATACTCATCACATATACTCATCATATATAATCATATATACTCATCATATATAATCATATATACTCATCACATATACTCATCATATATAATCATATATACTCATCATATATACTCATCACATATACTCATCATATATACTCATCATATATAATCATATATACTCATCACATATACTCATCACATATACTCATCATATATAATCATCACATATACTCATCACATATACTCATCATATATAATCATATATACTCATCATATATAATCATATATACTCATCACATATAATCATATATACTCATCACATATACTCATCATATATATTTATCTCATCATCATTGATCATATATACAGCTCTGGAAAAAAATAAGCGACCACTGCCTAATCTCCAGATGTGAACCCTATTGAAAACCTCTGGAATGTCATCAAGAGGAAGATGGATGGTCACAAACCATCAAGTAAAGCTGAGCTGTTTGCTTTTTTTTAAAAAGAGTGGTATAAAGTTCCCCAACAGCAGTGTGAGAAACTGGTGGAGATCATGGAGCCAAAACACATCGGGGTTATTCCACCAAATACTGATCTCTTAATGTTATTTACACAAAGCATTAACACAATCTGTTTACAAATTATTTACATTTTGTTTTATTTTTATCTGCAAATCCTGCATGATCTGGGGTTATTTTGATGTGATGTCATTTCCTTTAAATATACACTCTAAATAACAATAATTATATTCTGAATTTAGGAGAAATATTGTCAGCAGCATAAACAGAAGAAAGTCATTATTTGCAGTGAGCTCTTATTTTTTTCCAGAGCTGTATATATCACAGATATTCATCTCATTTCACCCCGATTGTCTTTTTACACCAAAAAAAATTGTTTTTAAATAATCAGGATTAAACCTGTGCAGAAGGAGTAATAGCTTTAAGCATGCGCACACACACACACACACACACACACACACACACAGGAACACGCAGGAACACACACACACACATGCAGGAACACGCACAGACACACGCAGGAACACGCACGCAGGAAGACGCACAGACACACGCAGGAACACACACACGCAGGAACACACACACGCAGGAACACACACACTCGCAGGAACACACACACTCGCAGGAACACACACACTCGCAGGAACACGCACAGTGACGTTCCATACCAACACGAGTGAAGGCATGACCACACACAGCGGTGTTTCCCTCGTCAGAGAGCAGCTGTGTGTTTTATTCTCGTTGTTGTTTGTAGATCCTTCTCTTACTGCATTTATTTTATTACTCTTCTTCACATGTTGCTGAAAACTCTGCTGCTGTAATGTGTGAATTTCCCTCTTGGATTAATAAAGTGATCTAATCTAATCTAATCTAATCTAATCTAATCTAATCTAATCTAATGATACGAGACATGAATCTGTTTGAAACATTTATTAATGTTAACTGAAGTAGAAAAACATACATGATTAACATAAAACTGTTAAACTTCTATAAACATGTGAGAGCAGCACTGAGTCACTGTCAGTACAGTAGAGTTTAGTGATATATCACTACAACACACACACACACACACACACACACACCTGTGTTGAACTGAACACAGATGATGGAGACATGATGATGATGAAATTCTCTTATCCAGCCATCCAGAGGATGAAGGACATGAGGAGGAGTGGAAGTGCTGTGGATGAGGACAATCCCAGGAACAATATGGAAAACAGCCCACTGACCGCAGTGACCAGGACACTCCTCTGATCACAAATAACAGATTTCAGGCACTCACAGAACTGTAGAGGAGAAGGAGAGAGGTGTTAATGTGTTAGTGAGGTTAGAGTGGTTTCTCTCACACACACTGAAACTCTTCTCATTTACAGTCCAGAGCAGTCGGATGGTCCACAAACGTCTCTCCGCTCATGTGGACGCTGCTTTAAATGAACTGATTTTAAAAGGATTTCTGGGATTTTTCCATGTTTTTATGTAAAACTCTTCTGTTCTGACTGGTTCTGATCTTGTTCCTGATATCCTGGAGCAAATCCTCGTGAAGTTCTGGCTGAGAAACAGACTTTAGGATGGGAGTCATCAGGTCAGTCTCCTGACCCTTCGAGAACACTTCCTGGACCGGTTCAGACTTTTAAAGGACTCTCAGTTGACAAGGACTTTTTACACCTGAACCACTGAGAGCATCTTGACATGAAGCATCGCAGCCTGGTTTGAGAACGGAACAGACGAGCTCTCCAGAGGGTGGAGCGGTCAGCTGAGCTTCCCATCCGCACTGAGCTCCTGACCAGCAGTCCATCTACAGTGAGTGGTGCTGGACCAAGGCCAGGAAGATAGTGAAGGACCTCAGCCTTCACAACAATGGACTATTCTCCTTGAAGGTGAACTCTGAAAGAACGAGAAGCTTCGTCCTGCAGGCCATCCTGCCCTCGTCCAGGGGAACACCTAGAGGGCCTGGATTCTTTTGGACACTTTCCATAACACTGTCTTCTTCAACTGACCTTACAGAATACTCTACAACTCCACAGCCACTGTACACACGTTGCACTTTTACTCAACAGTACACTCACACTTCTGTTACTTGGATCAGTGGTCAGTGTGTTCACCGGTCATCTATTCTCCTTTTTTCCCCCAGATGTTGTATGTTCTTTCACCTTTTCTACAGTGTCCACTTTATTGTGCAGTAAATTATTATTCTATTTTTGTAGCTTATTTTCTTTTTAAATTCTATGTTAAAGTTTTTCCTTTAATATTCATCTCTGTATGATTGTGTATGTGAGAAATAAAACTGACGGACATGTGTGTGTCCGGTACCTTGTCGGTCTGCAGGCTGACCCCGGTACCGTATCTGCAGAAGGTGACGAAGTGCTCACAGTTGTTCCACAGGAGACTGTAACGGACAGCGCCGACCAGCTTCTCCGCCGTGCGCGCGACCTCCTCTTTCGGCGCGGGCCGCACACCGAGCACACCGTCCATGGCGTTGACGAGCAGCACGCGCGCCCCGTACACGAAGTCCTCGAGCGTGTCCACTCTCACGGCGGCTCTGCGGCACAGCACTCCCAGCAACAGCCGCTTATTGCTCACTACGGCTCGGACCCGGAGCTCATCGCGCGTGAGCAGCGGGAGGATGTCGGGGATGAGGTGTGCCACCTTCCCGTCGCCCAAGTAGATGCCGAAGTGCACGAAGAGCGTGCGGGGAACTTCCAGCAGATCTCCGCGCTCGAGCTGCGCCGTGACTTCCGCCCCCGTGCGCTCCGTCCTCTCCGTCTGCCTCGGCTTGTCGGCTCTCGAGGTCACGACGCGGAAAAAGTCCCAGTGCGCGAACAGGAGAGTTTTCTGCAACAGCAGCAGCAAAGAGTCAAACATCGTGCCCGAGTCCTCGCGCCTCTGTCTCCACGAAGAGGAAGTAGCGCGCGCTCTCTGCGCCTCTCTTCACAGTGACGTCAGAATCTGGAAGAATGTCAGTTCGGCTAGAAAAGTCTCACAATTTAACAAAAACAAAGAAACGAGGGTTATTTTCTCATTATTTTATGGATTAAAAAGTCTTCAGTCTTCAGCCGTGGATCTCTGATTTTATTAAAGTATTTCTGTATTGGACAAAAGGAAAAAGTTCGAAAAAGAATTCTCTCTAACACGATGAGCCTCGAGCTACAGTTTACTGGGGGGGGGGGGAAGAGGGGGAGAGAGAGGGACAGAGGGAGAGAGAGGGACAGAGAGACGGGGAGATGGAGAGAGAGGGACAGAGGGAGAGAGAGAGGGGGAGATGGAGAGAGAGGGACAGAGGGGGAGAGGGGGAGGGAGAGAGAGGGACAGAGGGGGAGAGGGAGAGGGGGGGAGGGAGAGAGAGGGGGAGAGGGACAGAGAGAGGGGGGAGAGGGGGGGAGGGAGAGAGAGGGGGGAGAGGGACAGAGAGAGAGAGAGAGAGGGGGGAGAGGGACAGAGAGAGAGAGAGAGGGGGGAGAGGGACAGAGAGAGAGAGAGGGGGGAGAGGGACAGAGAGAGAGAGAGAGAGAGAGAGAGGGACAGAGGGGGGGGGGAGTCTGGTCAAGGAATGAGTGTTTATAGCTGCTATAACAGACTATACTTCACCCCCCCTCCTCCTGTCTGACTGCACATGACAGGACAGCAGTGTGTCCCTGTCCCCTAAACCCAGGACATTAGTGTTTTCCCTGTCCCCTAAACCCAGGACAGCAGTGTGTCCCTGTCCCCTACACTCAGGACAGCAGTGTGTCCCTGTCCCCTAAACCCAGGACAGCAGCGTGTCCCTGTCCCCTACACCCAGGACAGCAGCGTGTCCCTGTCCCCTACACCCAGGACAGCAGCGTGTCCCTGTCCCCTACACCCAGGACAGCAGCGTGTCCCTGTCCCCTACACCCAGGACAGCAGCGTGTCCCTGTCCCCTACACCCAGGACAGCAGCGTGTCCCTGTCCCCTACACCCAGGACAGCAGCTCGAGGAGAACACAGTTGTGCAGGTCTGGGAAAATAATCAACACCCAAGAGTGATGGAGTTATTGTCATCTCTCCAATGCTGATTATTTTCCTGTAAGAACACATCACCCTCTTCATTCCTCTTACAGCAGCATTTACAGACGAGGATTGAGTGAGTGATTATTTATTTATTTATTTATTTATTAATTACTGAATGATCCATTTGTTATTATATGTAATGCTGGACAATCAGTGAAAAGCGTCACTTCCTGTCGTCAGAGAATCCTAAACTCCTCTGTCTTGAAGATGTCATTAAACCTGAAGTTACAGCTTGACCTCTGACTGTTACAAAGTGCTGACACTGGAGACTCCTTCCATAATTATTACAGAAACATCTGTTTATATAGAAACAAAAAGGTACGAGAACAAACACAGTAATATAAACTGACCAATCAGAAGGCAGCATGTAACAGCAGTGTGATGTCATAAGAGCTTCTCCTCTGATCTGTGGGAGTAATGCTACACATTCTCAAGTGTGTGTGTGTGTGTGTGAAAGCTGAGAACACGTTATGAAGTAGTGTTCCATATGGCTTCAATTACCCAGCATTCCCCTCTGCTACAGTCAGACTGCTCTCTGGAAGTAAAGCCCAGGAGAAGGCTGTGGGGAAAGCTGTATTGTTAGCAGAAGATAAATGTGAGTTTGGTGACTGAAGCCAGTTAAAGCGGCCATGTCGTGCAGCTCCTCCCCCACCACCACCGTGTGTGAGCCGTAACAAAGACGCCCCAGTGAGGGTTAGAGCCGATTCTTTACGGGGATTTAGTGCTGGACCCTCGGGGTGGAGCACACACACAGCTCTGAGCGACAGCTGGTGATAAATGACAGGAGATTTATCTCAGTTTCTTCTCATGTGTCACTGAGCCAGTGTGTGTGTGTGGAGCTGCTCAACAAGGCTCTGTGATAAATGTCTGACTTCTCAAAGATGAAGCTGGGTTCTATTGGAGTGTGTGAACATGGGAGGCATTAAAATGAGGCCGACACCTTCCACACACACACAAAGTCTGTCTGCATGTGTTCAACAGTTAAAGGCTGAGTACAGACTCACTCTCTCTCTGTCTCTCTCTCTCTCTCCCCCTTCCTCTCTCTGTGTCTCTGGTTCCTTACTTCCTGTGTGAACAGTCAGATGATGATCTAAGAGGCTGAAACTTCAAAAGGTTTATGGCTTTAGCATCACCTCTGGTGTAAGAGCAGAGCTCAGTGTCTGCTGCAGGAAGTCGTCTGTTTCAGCATCCTCACAGAGCTGATAACTGACCCTGACTACACTCTGGTAATGCCTCCTGATCTTCAGTTCACCTCCAGCCAATCACATGTCCTGAACACAGTACATGTTTCACAGCAGCAAGTTTTCAAACAAAAACAAACCCCCGAGCAGAGAGAGTGTGTGTGTGTGTGTGTGTGTCTCCTGTAGGAACGCCCTAATCACTTCCAGACACATCGGCCTCAGAATCCAGACGGAAAAAGGAATGTGTAAGAGGGGTTCAGACAGGCGTGTCCCTGCCGTCACCAGGTGGGTTTGATGTTTATTTATTTAAAGAAGGAAAAATATAGAGATTCAGGTGCTTAAAAAAGAGGAATAAATCCCGTACACTGGTGTACAATAACAGATAACGCGCTCAGGTGAGAGACCTTCATCTAGTTTTTATTTCATTTAGACTTGAACAAACATTTTCACTATAAAATTATCTGAGAATGTATTTTTTTATTAGTGCTTTTGTCTTTCCAGCTCTCTCACCTCCTCATCTGTACACATCAGCGTCCAAAACGTCCACTAACGAGACAGACAGATGGACACACTGACCTCCAAGGGGAAATCTAGGGCTGGCTAACTGGCTGAGTGGAGTCTCCGCTGTAGAGCCGCACTGCATTCTGGGAGTCCAGAGTGTGCTCCTGTGTGGGATTTCTCAGTAAAATGATGCTGGACATGAAACATCAGGAAGACGTTCTGTTTTTAGAGGCTAGCAGTGAAATCTGACTGTTACCGCGGTAACTGCAATCTCAGGAACAATACCATAACGATCAGCTCAGTGTGAAGATGTTTAATGTGATTCAGGGAGGAGTTTAACTTTACACGCCCCATCCTGTGGAAGAATTCTTACTAATAGGAAGAGTGAGGGTAAGGTAGTGTTGGTTACACACACACACACACACACACACACAACAAATAAGAAAATGATTAGCTGGTGCTGTGTGTCTTGTTCTCGTGGAGTCAGGTGACTCAGTTTTCAGTTCTAATGTTTGTGTAGATTTCCTCAGATCATCATGTTTCCTCAGTGTACCAGTGAGATGAGGTCAGGAAGTCCACTCAATCTGTAGTCCAGCAACATCTGTCCATAAGCTTTTCCCTGAAAGAGAGGAAATATAACACACAACCGTTTACAAGATCCGTAACATCAGAGAGAGAAGAAAGAGGAACGCTAGAGACTGAGGCTGTGACCGGCTGAAGGACACGACTGTCCAGACCTCAGGGGGGTCCTGCATGTGTGGTCAGGGTTTTATGGTAAAGACCAAAGCACCAGGAGAAAGCTGCTGCTCCTCTGAGTTAGTTTAGATGGAAACACAAGAGCAAGTTACATGGACATGGATTTAGTTATTTCTACTATCGGAAAATATTAATTATTAAATATTGTTTGTAAATCTGTGTGTGTGTGTGTGTGTGTAAATCTGTGTGTGTGTGTGTGTGTAAATGTGTGTGTGTGTGTGTGTGTAAATCTGTGTGTGTGTGTGTGTAAATGTGTGTGTGTGTGTGTAAATCTGTGTGTGTGTGGGTGTGTAAATCTGTGTGTGTGTGTGTGTAAATGTGTGTGTGTGTGTGTGTGTGTGTAAATCTGTGTGTGTGTGTGTGTAAATGTGTGTGTGTGTGTGTAAATCTGTGTGTGTGTGTGTGTAAATCTGTGTGTGTGTGTGTGTGTGTGTAAATCTGTGTGTGTGTGAATCTGTGTGTGTGTTTGTGTGTGTGTGTAAATCTGTGTGTGTGTGAATCTGTGTGTGTGTGTGTGTGTGTGTGTGTGTAAATCTGTGTGTGTGTGTGTGTAAATGTGTGTGTGTGTGTGTGTGTGTAAATCTGTGTGTGTGAGTGTGTAAATCTGTGTGTGTGTGTGTGTAAATCTGTGTGTGTGTGTGTGTCTGTAAATCTGTGTGTGTGTGTGTGTGTAAATCTGTGTGTGTGTGTGTAAATCTGTGAGTGTGTGTGTAAATCTGTGTGTGTGTGTAAATCTGTGTGTGTGTTTGTGTGTGTGTGTAAATCTGTGTGTTTGTGTGAGTGTGTAAATCTGTGTGTGTGTGTCTGTAAATCTGTGTGTGTGTGTGTAAATCTGTGTGTGTGTGTGTGTCTGTAAATCTGTGTGTGTGTGTGTGTAAATCTGTGTGTGTGTGTAAATCTGTGTGTGTGTGTGTAAATCTGAGTGTGTGTGTAAATCTGTGTGTGTTTGTGTGTGTGTGTAAATCTGTGTGTGTGTGTAAATATATGTGTGTGTGTGTGTGTGTAAATCTGTGTGTGTGTGTGTGTAAATCTGTGTGTGTGTGTGTGTGTAAATCTGTGTGTGTGTGTAAATCTGTGTGTGTGTGTGTGTAAATGTGTGTGTGTGTGTGTGTGTGTAAATCTGTGTGTGTGTGTGTAAATGTGTGTGTGTGTGTGTGTGTAAATCTGTGTGTGTGTGTGTGTAAATCTGTGTGTGTGTGTGTGTGTGTAAATCTGTGTGTGTGTGTGTGTGTAAATCTGTGTGTGTGTGTGTGTGTGTGTGTAAATCTGTGTGTGTGTGTGTAAATCTGTGTGTGTGTGTGTGTAAATCTGTGTGTGTGTGTGTGTGTAAATCTGTGTGTGTGTGTGTAAATCTGTGTGTGTAAATCTGTGTGTGTGTGTGTGTAAATCTGTGTGTGTGTTTGTGTGTGTGTGTAAATCTGTGTGTGTGTGTGTGTGTGTATCTGTGTGTGTAAATCTGTGTGTGTGTAAATCTGTGTGTGTGTGTAAATCTGTGTGTGTGTGAATCAGTGTGTGTGTGTAAATCTGTGTGTGTGTAAATCTGTGTGTGTGTGTGTGTGTAAATCTGTGTGTGTAAATCTGTGTGTGTGTGTGTGTGTGTAAATCTGTGTGTGTAAATCTGTGTGTGTGTGTGTGTGTAAATCTGTGTGTGTAAATCTGTGTGTGTGTGTGTGTGTAAATCTGTGTGTAAATCTGTGTGTAAATATGTGTGTGTGTGTGTAAATCTGTGTGTAAATCTGTGTGTGTGTGTGTGTGTAAATCTGTGTGTGTGTGTAAATCTGTGTGTGTGTGTGTGTGTAAATCTGTGTGTGTGTGTGTGTGTGTAAATCTGTGTGTGTGTTTGTGTGTGTAAATCTGTGTGTGTGTGTGTGTGTGTGTGAAAATCTGTGTGTGTGTTTGTGTGTATGTGTAAATCTGTGTGTGTGTAAATCTGTGTGTGTGTGTAAATGTGTGTGTGTGTGTGTGTGTGTGTGTAAATCTGTGTGTGTGTGTGTGTGTGTGTGTAAATCTGTGTGTGTGTGTGTGTAAATCTGTGTGTGTGTGTTTGTGTGTGTAAATCTGTGTGTGTGTAAATCTGTGTGTGTGTGTAAATCTGTGTGTGTAAATGTGTGTGTGTTTGTGTGTGTGTGTGTGTAAATCTGTGTGTGTGTGTGTAAATCTGTGTGTGTGTGTGTGTGTGTGTGTATGTAAATCTGTATGTGTGTGCGTGTAAATCTGTATGTGTGTGTGTGTAAATCTGTGTGTGTAAATGTGTGTGTGTAAATCTGTGTGTGTGTGTGTAAATCTGTGTGTGTGTGTGTAAATCTGTGTGTGTGTGTGTTTGTGTGTGTGTGTGTAAATCTGTGTGTGTTTGTGTGTGTGTGTGTTTGTGTGTGTGTGTGTGTGTAAATCTGTGTGTGTGTGTTTGTGTGTGTGTGTGTAAATCTGTGTGTGTGTGTGTGTGTAAATCTATGTGTGTGTAAATCTGTGTGTGTGTAAATCTGTGTGTGTGTAAATCTGTGTGTGTATGTGTAAATCTGTGTGTGTATGTGTGTGTAAATCTGTGTGTGTGTGTGTAAATCTGTGTGTGTGTGTAAATCTGTGTGTGTGTGTGTGTAAATCTGTGTGTGTGTGTGTGTGTGTGTAAATCTGTGTGTGTGTGTGTGTTTGTGTAAATCTGTGTGTGTGTGTGTGTTTGTGTAAATCTGTGTGTAAATCTGTGTGTGTGTGTAAATCTGTGTGTGTGTGTGTGTGTGTGTAAATCTGTGTGTGTGTGTGTGTGTGTGTGTAAATCTGTGTGTGTGTGTGTGTTTGTGTGTAAATCTGTGTGTGTGTGTGTGTGTGTTTGTGTGTATAAATGTGTGTGTGTGTTTGTGTGTATGTGTAAATCTGTGTGTGTGTAAATCTGTGTGTGTGTGTGTGTGTGTAAATCTGTGTGTGTGTGTGTGTGTAAATCTGTGTGTGTGTGTAAATCTGTGTGTGTGTAAATTTGTGTGTGTGTGTGTAAATCTGTATGTGTGTGTGTGTGTAAATCTCTGTGTGTGTGTGTGTGTAAATCTGTGTGTGTGTGTGTGTAAATCTGTGTGTGTGTGTGTGTGTAAATCTGCGTGTGTAAATCTGTGTGTGTGTGTAAATCTGTGTGTGTAAATCTGTGTGTGTGTGTGTGTGTAAATCTGTGTGTAAATCTGTGTGTGTAAATCTGTGTGTGTGAAAATCTGTGTGTGTAAATCTGTGTGTGTGTGTGTGTGTGTAAAGCTGTGTGTGTGTAAATCTGTGTGTGTGTAAATCTGTGTGTGTGTGTGTGTAAATCTGTGTGTGTGTGTAAATCTGTATGTGTGTGGGTGTGTGTGTGTAAATCTGTGTGTGTGTGTAAATCTGTGTGTGTGTGTGTAAATCTGCGTGTGTGTGTGTAAATCTGTGTGTGTGTGTATAAATCTGTGTGTGTGTGTTTGTGTAAATCTGTGTGTGTGTATAAATCTGTGTGTGTGTGTAAATCTGTGTGTGTGTATAAATCTGTGTGTGTGTGTAAATCTGTGTGTGTGTGTAAATCTGTGTGTGTGTATAAATCTGTGTGTTTGTGTAAATCTGTGTGGGTGTGTGTAAATCTGTGTGTGTGTGTGTGTAAATCTGTGTGTGTGTGTGTGTGTAAATCTGTGTGTGTGTGTAAATCTGTGTGTGTGTAAATGTGTGTGTGTGTAAATCTGTGTGTGTGTGTGTGTGTGTAAATCTGTGTGTGTGTAAATCTGTGTGTGTGTAAATGTGTGTGTGTGTGTGTAAATCTGGGTGTGTGTGTAAATCTGTGTGTGTGTGTGTGTAAATCTGTGTGTGTGAGAAAATCTGTGTATAAATCTGTGTAAATCTGTGTATGTGTGTGTGTGTAAATCTGTGTGTGTGTGTGTGTGTGTAAATCTGTGTGTGTGTGTTTGTGTGTGTAAATCTGTGTGTGTGTGTGTTTGTGTGTATAAATGTGTGTGTGTTTGTGTGTATGTGTAAATCTGTGTGTGTAAATCTGTGTGTGTATGTAAATCTGTGTGTGTGTGTGTGTGTGTGTGTAAATCTGTGTGTGTGTAAATCTGTGTGTGTGTGTGTGTGTGTAAATCTGTGTGTGTGTGTAAATGTGTGTGTGTAAATCTGTGTGTGTGTGTGTGTGTGTGTGTGTGTGTGTGTGTGTAAATCTGTGTGTGTGTGCGTGTGTGTGTATCTGTGTGTGTGGGTGTGTAAATCTGTGTGTGTGTGTGTGTGTAAATCTGTGTATAAATCTGTGTGTAAATCCGTGTGTGTGTGTTTGTGTGTATAAATCTGTGTGTGTGTGTAAATCTGTGTGTGTGTGTGTAAATCTGTGTGTGTGTAAATCTGTGTGTGTGTAAAGCTGTGTGTTTGTGTGTGTAAATCTGTGTGTGTGTGTTTGTGTGTGTAAATCTGTGTGTGTGTAAATCTGTGTGTGTGTAAATCTGTGTGTGTGTAAATCTGTGTGTGTGTGTAAATCTGTGTGTGTGTGTGTAAATCTGTGTGTGTGTAAATCTGTGTGCAAGTCTGTGTGTGTGTGTGTGTGTGTAAATCTGTATGTGTGTGTAAATCTGTGTGTGTATGTGTGTGTAAATCTGTGTGTGTGTGTGTGTATGTGTGTGTGTAAATCTGTGTGTGTAAATCTGTGTGTGTATAAATCTGTGTGTGTGTGTAAATCTGTGTGTGTATAAATCTGTGTGTGTGTGTAAATCTGTATGTGTGTGTGTGTGTGTAAATCTGTGTGTGTGTAAATCTGTGTGTGTATGTGTGTGTAAATCTGTGTGTGTGTGTAAATCTGTGTGTGTGTGTGTAAATCTGTGTGTGTGTGTGTGTGTGTAAATCTGTGTGTGTGTGTAAATCTGTGTGTGTGTGTGTAAATCTGTGTGTGTGTGTGTAAATCTGTGTGTGTGTGTGTGTGTGTAAATCTGTGTGTGTGTAAATCTGTGTGTGTGTAAATCTGTGTGTGTGTGTGTGTGTAAATCTGTGTGTGTGTGTGTAAATCTGTGTGTGTGTGTGTGTGTGTAAATCTGTGTGTGTGTAAATCTGTGTGTGTGTAAATCTGTGTGTGTGTGTGTGTGTGTGTGTAAATCTGTGTGTGTGTGTGTAAATCTGTGTGTGTGTGTGTGTAAATCTGTGTGTGTGTGTAAATCTGTGTGTGTGTGTAAATCTGTGTGTGTGTGTGTGTGTAAATCTGTGTGTGTGTGTGTGTTTGTGTAAATCTGTGTGTGTGTGTGTGTGTGTTTGTGTAAATCTGTGTGTAAATCTGTGTGTGTGTGTAAATCTGTGTGTGTGTGTGTGTGTGTGTAAATCTGTGTGTGTGTGTGTGTGTAAATCTGTGTGTGTGTGTGTGTGTTTGTGTGTAAATCTGTGTGTGTGTGTGTGTTTGTGTGTATAAATGTGTGTGTGTGTTTGTGTGTATGTGTAAATCTGTGTGTGTGTAAATCTGTGTGTGTGTGTGTAAATCTGTGTGTGTGTGTGTGTGTGTAAATCTGTGTGTGTGTGTAAATCTGTGTGTGTGTAAATTTGTGTGTGTGTGTGTGTGTAAATCTGTATGTGTGTGTGTGTGTAAATCTGTGTGTGTGTGTGTGTGTGTGTGTAAATCTGTGTGTGTGTGTGTGTGTGTGTGTAAATCTGTGTGTGTGTGTGTGTGTAAATCTGTGTGTGTGTGTGTGTGTAAATCTGTGTGTGTGTGTGTGTGTGTGTAAATCTGTGTGTGTGTGTAAATCTGTGTGTGTGTGTGTGTAAATCTGTGTGTGTGTGTGTGTGTGTGTGTGTAAATCTGCGTGTGTAAATCTGTGTGTGTGTGTAAATCTGTGTGTGTAAATCTGTGTGTGTGTGTAAATCTGTGTGTGTAAATCTGTGTGTGTGTGTGTGTAAATCTGTGTGTGTAAATCTGTTTGTGTGTGTGTGTGTAAATCTGTGTGTGTGTGTAAATCTGTTTGTGTGTGTGTGTAAATCTGTTTGTGTGTGTGTGTAAATCTGTGTGTGTGTGTAAATCTGTATGTGTGTGGGTGTGTGTGTGTAAATCTGTGTGTGTGTGTAAATCTGTGTGTGTGTGTATAAATCTGCGTGTGTGTGTGTAAATCTGTGTGTGTGTGTATAAATCTGCGTGTGTGTGTGTGTAAATCTGCGTGTGTGTGTGTGTAAATCTGCGTGTGTGTATAAATCTGTGTGTGTGTGTAAATCTGTATGTGTGTGGGTGTGTGTGTGTAAATCTGTGTGTGTGTGTGTAAATCTGTGTGTGTGTGTATAAATCTGCGTGTGTGTGTGTAAATCTGTGTGTGTGTGTATAAATCTGCGTGTGTGTGTGTGTGTAAATCTGCGTGTGTGTGTGTAAATCTGTGTGTGTGTAAATCTGTGTGTGTGTGTATAAATCTGTGTGTGTGTATAAATCTGTGTGTGTGTGTGTTTGTGTAAATCTGTGTGGGTGTGTGTAAATCTGTGTGTGTGTGTGTGTAAATCTGTGTGTGTGTGTAAATCTGTGTGTGTGTAAATGTGTGTGTGTGTAAATCTGTGTGTGTGTGTGTGTGTAAATCTGTGTGTGTGTAAATCTGTGTGTGTGTAAATGTGTGTGTGTGTGTGTGTAAATCTGGGTGTGTGTGTAAATCTGTGTGTGTGTGTGTGTGTGTGTGTAAATCTGTGTGTGTGTGTGTGTGTGTGTGTGTGTGTAAATCTGTGTGTGTGTGTGTAAATGTGTGTGTGTGTGTAAATCTGTGTGTGTGTGTGTGTGTACGTGTGTGTGTAAATCTGTGTGTCTGTGTGTTTGTGTGTGTAAATCTGTGTGTGTGAGAAAATGTGTGTGTGAGAAAATCTGTGTATAAATCTGTGTGTAAATCTGTGTGTGTGTGTGTGTGTGTGTGTAAATCTGTGTGTGTGTGTTTGTGTAAATCTGTGTGTGTGTGTAAATCTGTGTGTGTGTGTGTATGTAAATCTGTGTGTAAATCTGTGTGTAAATCTGTGTGTGTGTGAAA
>NC_080735.1:676211-736211 GCF_019097595.1 Hemibagrus wyckioides | reverse complement strand
GTGTGTGTAAATCTGTGTGTGTGTGTTTGTGTGTGTGTGTGTAAATCTGTGTGTAAATCTGTGTGTGTGTGTGTAAATCTGTGTGTGTGTAAATCTGTGTGTGTGTGTTTGTGTGTGTGTGTGTAAATCTGTGTGTAAATCTGTGTGTAAATCTGTGTGTGTAAATCTGTGTATCTGTAAATGTGTGTAAATCTGTGTGTGTGTGTGTGTAAATCTGTGTAAATCTGTGTGTGTAAATCTGTGTGTGTGTGAAAATCTGTGTGTGTGAAAATGTGTGTGAAAATGTGTGTGTGTGTGAGAAAATCTGTGTGTATAAATCTGTGTGTGTGTAAATCTGTATGTGTGTGTGTGTGTAAATCTGTGTGTGTGTGTGTGTAAATCTGTGTGTGTGTGTAAATCTGTGTGTGTGTGTTTGTGTAAATCTGTGTGTGTGTGTAAATCTGTGTATGTGAAAATCTGTGTGTAAATCTGTGTGTGTGTGTGTTTGTGTGTATAAATCTGTGTGTGTGTGTGTGTGTAAATCTGTGTGTGTGTGTTTGTGTGTGTAAATCTGTGTGTGTGTGTTTGTGTGTATAAATCTGTGTGTGTGTATAAATCTGTGTGTGTGTGTAAATCTGTGTGTGTGTGTGTAAATCTGTGTGTGTGTGTAAATCTGTGTGTGTGTAAATCTGTATGTGTGTGTGTGTAAAGCTGTGTGTTTGTGTGTGTAAATCTGTGTGTGTGTTTGTGTGTATAAATCTGTGTGTGTGTGTAAATCTGTGTGTGTGTAAATCTGTGTGTGTGTGTGTGTGTGTGTAAATCTGTGTGTGTGTAAATCTGTGTGTGTATAAATCTGTATGTGTGTGTGTAAATCTGTGTGTGTGTAAATCTGTGTGTGTGTGTGTAAATCTGTGTGTGTGTAAATCTGTGTGTGTGTGTGTGTGTGTGTGTGTAAATCTGTGTGTAAATCTGTGTGTGTGTAAATCTGTGTGTGTGTGTGTGTGTAAATCTGTGTGTGTGTAAATCTGTGTGTGAATGTGTGTGTAAATCTGTGTGTGTGTGTAAATCTGTGTGTGTGTGTAAATCTGTGTGTGTGTGTGTACGTGTGTGTGTAAATCTGTGTGTCTGTGTGTGTGTGTGTGTGTGTAAATCTGTGTGTGTGTGTGTGTAAATCTGTGTGTGTGTGTAAATCTGTGTGTGTGTGTAAATCTGTGTGTGTGTGTGTACGTGTGTGTGTAAATCTGTGTGTCTGTGTGTGTAAATCTGTGTGTGTGTGTGTGTGTGTGTGTAAATCTGTGTGTGTATGTGTGTGTAAATCTGTGTGTGTGTGTAAATCTGTGTGTGTGTAAACGTGTGTGTGTAAATCTGTGTGTCTGTGTGTGTGTGTGTGTAAATCTGTGTGTGTGTGTGTGTGTGTAAATCTGTGTGTGAGAAAATCTATGTATAAATCTGTGTGTAAATCCGTGTGTGTGTGTTTGTGTGTATAAATCTGTGTGTGTGTGTGTAAATCTGTGTGTGTGTGTAAATCTGTGTGTGTGTAAATCTGTATGTGTGTGTGTGTGTTTGTGTGTATAAATCTGTGTGTGTGTGTGTAAATCTGTGTGTGTGTAAATCTGTGTGTGTGTAAATCTGTGTGTGTATAAATCTGTATGTGTGTAAATCTGTGTGTGTGTGTAAATCTGTGTGTGTATAAATCTGTATGTGTGTGTGTGTAAATCTGTGTGTGTGTGTGTAAATCTGTGTGTGTGTGTGTAAATCTGTGTGTGTGTGTGTGTAAATCTGTGTGTGTATGTGTGTGTAAATCTGTGTGTGTGTGTTTGTGTGTGTAAATCCGTGTGTGTGTGTTTGTGTGTATAAATCTGTGTGTGTGTGTAAATCTGTGTGTGTGTAAATCTGTGTGTGTGTAAATCTGTATGTGTGTGTGTGTGTGTAAAGCTGTGTGTTTGTGTGTGTAAATCTGTGTGTTTGTGTGTAAATCTGTGTGTGTGTAAATCTGTGTGTGTATAAATCTGTGTGTGTATAAATCTGTATGTGTGTGTGTAAATCTGTGTGTGTGTGTGTAAATCTGTGTGTGTATAAATCTGTATGTGTGTGTGTAAATCTGTGTGTGTGTAAATCTGTGTGTGTGTGTGTGTAAATCTGTGTGTGTGTAAATCTGTGTGTAAGTCTGTGTGTGTGTGTGTAAATCTGTGTGTGTGTGTGTGTGTAAATCTGTGTGTGTATGTGTGTGTAAATCTGTGTGTGTGTGTGTAAATCTGTGTGTGTGTAAATCTGTGTGTGTATGTGTGTGTAAATCTGTGTGTGTGTGTGTAAATCTGTGTGTGTGTAAATCTGTGTGTGTATGTGTGTGTAAATCTGTGTGTGTATGTGTGTGTAAATCTGTGTGTGTATGTGTAAATCTGTGTGTGTATGTGTGTGTGTAAATCTGTGTGTGTGTGTGTGTGTGTAAATCTGTGTGTGTGTGTGTGTGTAAATCTGTGTGTGTGTGTGTGTGTGTAAATCTGTGTGTGTGTGTGTGTGTAAATCTGTGTGTGTGTGTGTATGTGTGTGTAAATCTGTGTGTGTGTGTGTGTGTAAATCTGTGTGTGTGTAAATCTGTGTGTGTATGTGTGTGTAAATCTGTGTGTGTATGTGTGTGTAAATCTGTGTGTGTATGTGTAAATCTGTGTGTATGTGTGTGTGTAAATCTGTGTGTGTGTGTGTGTGTGTAAATCTGTGTGTGTGTGTGTGTGTAAATCTGTGTGTGTGTGTGTGTGTGTAAATCTGTGTGTGTGTGTGTAAATCTGTGTGTGTGTGTAAATCTGTGTGTGTGTGTGTGTAAATCTGTGTGTAAATCTGTGTGTGTGTAAATCTGTGTGTGTGTGTGTGTAAATCTGTATGTGTGTGTGTGTGTAAATCTGTATGTGTGTGTGTGTGTAAATCTGTGTGTGTGTGTAAATCTGTGTGTGTGTGTAAATCTGTGTGTGTGTGTGTGTAAATCTGTGTGTAAATCTGTGTGTGTGTGTGTAAATCTGTTTGTGTGTGTAAATCTGTGTGTAAATCTGTGTGTGTATGTGTGTGTAAATCTGTGTGTGTGTGTGTAAATCTGTGTGTATAAATCTGTGTGTGTGTGTAAATCTGTATGTGTGTGTGTGTAAATCTGTGTGTGTATTTGTGTGTAAATCTGTGTGTGTGTGTGTGTGTGTAAATCTGTGTGTGTATGTGTGTGTAAATCTGTGTGTGTATGTGTGTGTAAATCTGTGTGTGTAAATCTGTGTGTGTGTGTGTAAATCTGTGTGTGTGTGTGTAAATCTCTGTGTGTGTGTGTAAATCTCTGTGTGTGTGTAAATGTGTGTGTGTATGTGTGTGTAAATCTGTGTGTGTGTGTGTGTAAATCTGTGCATATGTGTGTAAATCTGTGTGTAAATGTGTGTGTGTGTAAATCTGTGTGTGTAAATCTGTGTGTGTAAATCTGTGTAAATGTGTGTGTGTGTAAATCTGTGTGTAAATCTGTGTGTGTGTAAATCTGTGTGTAAATGTGTGTGTGTAAATGTGTGTGTAAATGTGTGTGTGTAAATCTGTGTGTAAATGTGTGTGTGTGTGTGTAAATCTGTGTGTAAATGTGTGTGTGTAAATCTGTGTGTAAATGTGTGTGTAAATCTGTGTGTAAATGTGTGTGTGTAAATCTGTGTGTAAATCCGTGTGTAAATCTGTGTGTAAATGTGTGTGTGTAAATCTGTGTGTAAATGTGTGTGTGTAAATCTGTGTGTAAATGTGTGTGTAAATCTGTGTGTAAATGTGTGTGTGTGTAAATCTGTGTATGTGTGTGTGTAAATCTGTGTGTAAATGTGTGTGTAAATGTGTGTGTGTAAATGTGTGTGTGTAAATCTGTGTAAATCTGTGTGTAAATCTGTGTGTGTGTAAATCTGTGTGTAAATGTGTGTGTGTGTGTAAATCTGTTTGTAAATCTGTTTGTGTGTAAATCTGTGTGTAAATGTGTGTGTGTAAATCTGTTTGTAAATCTGTTTGTGTGTAAATCTGTGTGTAAATGTGTGTGTGTAAATCTGTGTGTGTAAATCTGTTTGTAAATCTGTTTGTGTGTAAATCTGTGTGTAAATGTGTGTGTGTAAAAATCTGTGTAAATGTGTGTGTAAAAATCTGTGTGTGTGTAAATCTGTGTGTAAATGTGTGTGTGTGTAAATCTGTGTATGTGTAAATGTGTGTGTGTAAATGTGTGTGTGTAAATCTGTGTGTAAATCTGTGTGTAAATCTGTGTGTGTGTAAATCTGTGTGTAAATGTGTGTGTGTGTAAATCTGTGTGTGTAAATCTGTGTGTCAATGTGTGTGTGTGTAAAAATCTGTGTGTAAATGTGTGTGTGTGTGTGTAAATCTGTGTGTGTGTGTGTAAATCTGTGTGTAAATGTGTGTGTGTGTGTAAATCTGTGTGTGTAAATCTGTGTGTAAATGTGTGTGTGTGTGTAAATCTGTGTGTGTGTAAATCTGTGTGTAAATGTGTGTGTGTAAATCTGTTTGTAAATCTGTTTGTGTGTAAATCTGTGTGTAAATGTGTGTGTGTAAATCTGTTTGTAAATCTGTTTGTGTGTAAATCTGTGTGTGTGTGTGTGTGTGTGTAAATCTGTGTGTGTATGTGTGTGTGTATGTGTGTGTAAATCTGTGTGTGTAAATCTGTGTGTGTGTGTGTAAATCTGTGTGTGTGTGTAAATCTGTGTGTGTGTGTGTAAATCTCTGTGTGTGTGTAAATGTGTGTGTGTATGTGTGTGTAAATCTGTGTGTGTGTGTGTAAATCTGTGCATGTGTGTGTAAATCTGTGTGTAAATGTGTGTGTGTAAATCTGTGTGTGTAAATCTGTGTAAATGTGTGTGTGTGTAAATCTGTGTGTGTGTAAATCTGTGTAAATGTGTGTGTGTGTAAATCTGTGTGTAAATCTGTGTGTGTGTAAATCTGTGTGTAAATGTGTGTGTGTAAATGTGTGTGTAAATCTGTGTGTAAATGTGTGTGTGTAAATCTGTGTGTGTAAATCTGTGTGTAAATCTGTGTGTAAATGTGTGTGTGTAAATGTGTGTGTGTAAATCTGTGTGTAAATGTGTGTGTGTGTAAATCTGTGTGTGTGTAAATCTGTGTAAATGTGTGTGTGTGTAAATCTGTGTGTAAATGTGTGTGTGTGTAAATCTGTGTGTAAATCTGTGTGTGTAAATCTGTGTGTAAATGTGTGTGTGTAAATCTGTGTGTGGGTAAACCTGTGTGTGTATATCTGTGTGTAAATCTGTGTGTAAATGTGTGTGTGTAAATGTGTGTGTGTAAATCTGTGTGTGTGTGTTTGTGTGTATAAATCTGTGTGTGTGTGTAAATCTGTGTGTGTGTAAATCTGTGTGTGTGTAAATCTGTATGTGTGTAAATCTGTGTGTAAATCTGTGTGTGTGTGAGTGTAAAGCTGTGAGTAAATGTGTGTGTGTAAATCTGTGTGTAAATGTGTGTGTGTAAATCTGTGTGTAAATCTGTGTGTGTAAATCTGTGTGTGTAAATCTGTGTGTAAATGTGTGTGTGTGTAAATCTGTGTGTGTGTAAATCTGTGTAAATGTGTGTGTGTGTAAATCTGTGTGTAAATCTGTGTGTGTGTAAATCTGTGTGTGTAAATGTGTGTGTAAATGTGTGTGTGTAAATCTGTGTGTAAATGTGTGTGTGTGTGTGTAAATCTGTGTGTAAATGTGTGTGTGTAAATCTGTGTGTAAATGTGTGTGTAAATCTGTGTGTAAATGTGTGTGTGTAAATCCGTGTGTAAATCCGTGTGTAAATCTGTGTGTAAATCTGTGTGTAAATGTGTGTGTAAATCTGTGTGTGTGTAAATCTGTGTGTAAATGTGTGTGTGTAAATCTGTGTGTAAATGTGTGTGTGTAAATCTGTGTGTAAATGTGTGTGTAAATCTGTGTGTGTGTAAATCTGTGCATGTGTGTGTGTAAATCTGTGTGTAAATGTGTGTGTAAATGTGTGTGTGTAAATGTGTGTGTGTAAATCTGTGTGTAAATCTGTGTGTGTGTAAATCTGTGTGTGTGTAAATCTGTGTGTAAATGTGTGTGTGTGTAAATCTGTGTATGTGTAAATCTGTGTGTAAATGTGTGTGTAAATCTGTGTGTGTAAATCTGTGTGTAAATGTGTGTGTGTGTAAATCTGTGTGTCAATGTGTGTGTGTGTAAAAATCTGTGTGTAAATGTGTGTGTGTGCGTAAATCTGTGTGTGTGTAAATCTGTGTGTAAATGTGTGTGTGTGTGTGTGTAAATCTGTGTGTAAATGTGTGTGTGTAAATCTGTGTGTGTGTAAATCTGTGTGTAAATGTGTGTGTGTGTGTAAATCTGTGTGTAAATGTGTGTGTGTGTGTAAATGTGTGTGTGTAAATCTGTTTGTAAATCTGTTTGTGTGTAAATCTGTGTGTAAATGTGTGTGTGTAAATCTGTTTGTAAATCTGTTTGTGTGTAAATCTGTTTGTAAATCTGTTTGTGTGTAAATCTGTGTGTAAATGTGTGTGTGTAAAAATCTGTGTAAATGTGTGTGTAAAAATCTGTGTGTGTAAATCTGTGTGTAAATGTGTGTGTGTAAATCTGTGTGTAAATGTGTGTGTGTAAAAATCTGTGTGTGTGTAAATCTGTCTGTGTTTACATCTGTATGTGTGTATAAATGTGTGTGTTTGTGTAAATCTGTATGTGTGTGTAAATCTGTGTGTGTGTGTAAATGTATCTGTGTGTAAAAAAAAAAAAAATGTGTGTGTGTGTAAAAATCTGTGTGTAAATGTGTGTGTGTGTAAATCTGTGTGTGTGTAAATCTGTGTGTAAATGTGTGTGTGTGTGTGTAAATCTGTGTGTAAATGTGTGTGTGTGTGTAAATCTGTGTGTGTGTAAATCTGTGTGTAAATGTGTGTGTGTGTGTAAATCTGTGTGTGTGTAAATCTGTGTGTAAATGTGTGTGTGTAAATCTGTTTGTAAATCTGTTTGTGTGTAAATCTGTGTGTAAATCTGTTTGTAAATCTGTTTGTGTGTAAATCTGTGTGTGTGTGTGTGTGTGTGTGTAAATCTGTGTGTGTATGTGTGTGTGTATGTGTGTGTAAATCTGTGTGTGTAAATCTGTGTGTGTGTGTGTAAATCTGTGTGTGTGTGTAAATCTGTGTGTGTGTGTGTAAATCTCTGTGTGTGTGTAAATGTGTGTGTGTATGTGTGTGTAAATCTGTGTGTGTGTGTGTGTGTAAATCTGTGCATGTGTGTGTAAATCTGTGTGTATGTGTGTGTGTGTGTATATGTGTGTGTGTAAATCTGTGTGTAAATGTGTGTGTGTGTAAATCTGTGTGTAAATGTGTGTGTGTAAATCTGTGTGTAAATCTGTGTGTGTAAATCTGTGTGTAAATGTGTGTGTGTAAATCTGTGTGTAAATCTGTGTGTGTAAATCTGTGTGTGTAAATCTGTGTGTAAATGTGTGTGTGTGTAAATCTGTGTGTGTGTAAATCTGTGTAAATGTGTGTGTGTGTAAATCTGTGTGTAAATCTGTGTGTGTGTAAATCTGTGTGTGTAAATGTGTGTGTGTAAATCTGTGTGTAAATGTGTGTGTGTGTGTGTAAATCTGTGTGTAAATGTGTGTGTGTAAATCTGTGTGTAAATGTGTGTGTAAATCTGTGTGTAAATCCGTGTGTGTAAATCTGTGTGTAAATCCGTGTGTAAATCTGTGTGTAAATGTGTGTGTAAATCTGTGTGTAAATGTGTGTGTAAATCTGTGTGTAAATGTGTGTGTAAATCTGTGTGTGTGTAAATCTGTGTGTAAATGTGTGTGTGTAAATCTGTGTGTAAATGTGTGTGTGTAAATCTGTGTGTAAATGTGTGTGTGTAAATCTGTGTGTAAATGTGTGTGTAAATCTGTGTGTGTGTAAATCTGTGTATGTGTGTGTGTAAATCTGTGTGTAAATGTGTGTGTAAATGTTTGTGTAAATGTGTGTGTGTAAATCTGTGTGTGTGTAAATCTGTGTGTGTAAATCTGTGTGTGTGTAAATCTGTGTATGTGTAAATCTGTGTGTAAATGTGTGTGTAAATCTGTGTGTGTGTAAATCTGTGTGTAAATGTGTGTGTGTGTAAATCTGTGTGTCAATGTGTGTGTGTGTAAAAATCTGTGTGTAAATGTGTGTGTGTGCGTAAATCTGTGTGTGTGTAAATCTGTGTGTGTGTGTGTAAATCTGTGTGTAAATGTGTGTGTGTAAATCTGTGTGTGTGTAAATCTGTGTGTAAATGTGTGTGTGTGTGTAAATGTGTGTGTGTAAATCTGTTTGTGTGTAAATCTGTGTGTAAATGTGTGTGTGTAAATCTGTGTGTGTGTAAATCTGTGTGTAAATGTGTGTGTGTGTGTAAATGTGTGTGTGTAAATCTGTTTGTAAATCTGTTTGTGTGTAAATCTGTGTGTAAATGTGTGTGTGTAAATCTGTTTGTAAATCTGTTTGTGTGTAAATCTGTTTGTAAATCTGTTTGTGTGTAAATCTGTGTGTAAATGTGTGTGTGTAAAAATCTGTGTAAATGTGTGTGTAAAAATCTGTGTGTGTGTAAATCTGTGTGTAAATGTGTGTGTGTAAATCTGTGTGTAAATGTGTGTGTGTAAAAATCTGTGTGTGTGTAAATCTGTCTGTGTTTACATCTGTATGTGTGTATAAATGTGTGTGTTTGTGTAAATCTGTATGTGTGTGTAAATCTGTGTGTGTGTGTAAATGTATCTGTGTGTAAAAAAAAAAAAATGTGTGTGTGTGTAAAATCTGTGTGTGTGTGTGTGTGTGTGTGTGTAAAATCTGTGTGTGTGTGTGTGTGTGTAAAATCTGTGTGTGTGTGTATAAAATCTGTGTGTAAACCTGTATGTGTGTGTGTGTAAATCTGTGTGTGTAAATCTGTATTTGTGTGTGTGTAAACACACCACACACAAATCACACACCACACACCCAAAACACACACACACACACACCACACAACACACACACACACCCAAAACACACAACACATACAAAACACACACACACAACACACAAATCACACACCACACACACACACACACAACACACACACCACACACAAATCAAACACAAATACAACAAACACACAAATCCTGAGCTTGAGCTCAGAAACCAAACTGAACACCTCACTCAGATGCTCCATCACTACAGTCTCAGCTAAATAAAGAACACTCCAGGGTTCTGCTCAAACTGTGTGTGTGTGTGTGTGTGTGTGTGTGTGTGTGTGTGTGTGTGTGTTACCTGAGGGTCACTTCTTAAAGAAGCCACTCCTCCTCCTCCAAGTGAATTGTGAATCAGGAAGTTTAAACCACAGACACCAGGCAACTCGAACCTGGAAGAAAACACCTCTGTTATTAAAATGTGTGTGTGTGTGTGTGTGCGCGCGCTGCATGTGTGTGCGTCCGTGTGCGTGCTTGTGCGTGTGCTTGTGCGCACTCTCGTGTGCACGTACGTGTGTGTACGCGTGCGCGTGCGTGTACGTGTGCATGTGTGTGTGTGCGTGTGTGTGCGTGTGCATGTGTGTACGTGTGTGTGTGTACGTGTGTGTGCATGTGTGTACGTGTGTGTGTGTGTACGTGTGTATACGTGTGTGTGCGTGTATACGTGTGTGTACGTGTGTGCGTGTGCACGCGCGTGTGATTGTTCATTTTTCGTGTTTTTCTGTTAACACAGTTTTACGTTATTGTTATTAAAGTTATGAAACTGATATCAGATAGAATATTAATAATGAAGTGTAATGTTGAGGTGTGTGTTCATGGTGACAAGACACACCACCCTGTTCCTCTCACCGGGTCACAGAGGGCAGATCACCGGCGTCCTTCTTAATCAGGTGCTGAAAGAATTTCTCCACCACTTCAGCGGTCAAAAACTTCTTCAGGTACGGAAAGTAGAGTGGATGTCTCGCTATAACTCCTGAAACAGACGAAATCAAATCATCAAGGTGTCGTTCATTCGGTTTATTTATATCCTCACCCACAGCCTACACACCTCAGCACTTACACAGTCTACCTGTTTACTGTGTAGAGAGACCGGTACAGTGACATTAACACTAAACACTGCAGGGAAATACAGAAGAGTCTCTCAGATGATCATGAAGTACGCTGTATAGCCAAAAGTATTGGGACACCCCTCCAGATCATTGAATTCAGGTGTTTTTCAGGGGTTGGGCTCCGCCCCTTAGTTCCAGTGAAAGGAACTCTTAATGCTTCAGCTTCATACCAAGACATTTTGGACAATTTCATGCTCTTTGTGGGAACAGTTTGGGGATGACCCCTTCCTGTTCCAACATGACTGTACACCAGTGACCAAAGCAAGGTCCATAAAGACATGGATGAGTGAGTTTGGTGTGGAGGAACTTGACTGGCCTGCACCTCAACCCCATAGAACACCTTTGGGACGAATTAGAGTGGAGACTGTGAGCCAGACCAACACTGGGACGTCTGCCTTTCCATGCACATGAATGTAATATGGAGTTATCCCACCCTTTGCAGCTATAACAGCTTCAATTCTTCTGGGAAGGATTTCCACAAGGTTTAGGAGTGTGTTTATGGGAATTTTTGACCATTCCTAGAGAAGTGCATTTGTGAGGTCAGGCACTGATTCTGGACGAGAAGGTCTGGCTCTCAGTCTCCACTCTAATTCATCAAAAAAAATGTATATGTTTAACTCTGGACATTTCACTGGACATCTTGAATAAAAGAATGCAGAATTTACTGTAAAAGATTTTCATTTATAGCAGCATAAATCAAAGTGAGATTAAATTACATTTTAAACTAAACTACATCAGCAAACTGACCGCTAATCTAAAAAACACGTGAATTCATGTCCAGTAAATAAAAAGACGTGAAGGTGGAGTCTGAGGAACATCTCACCGATATTCGCAGAGTCTCCTTTATCTCCACTTCGTGTAAAAGCCAAGTCTTCAAGTCTGTAGGTGTGAGGACCGCTGGGAAGATCTGAGGAACATCACAGACCACAGCATGCTTCATATACACACACACATACACCCACTGCTACCCAACACCAGGGCAGTGTGTAACACCTGTGTGTGTGTGTGTGTGTGTGTGTGGTTATTTACAGTTCACACTCACTGTTCATATAAAAAATGTTTGTGTTTATATGAACAGTGAATGTTAACTGAAAATAACCACACACACACACACACACACACACACACACACACACACACACACACACTCTGGACCCAGTCACTGCTCAGGCTGCTGATGACCACCACAGAAACACAGTGGACACTTCCTGCTTCCTGTCCTGATCAGATTTATGGTGGAATTATTTATCACTGTTTCATCATAAACAACAATGAATAACTCTCAATAAACAAATAAACATTAGAAACTTCAGAAAGAGTTTGAACATAAAGCTGATCTGAGCCAAAAACCAGGATAAAACTCTGCAGGAATTAAACATGTTCAGGAAACAAAACTGTGAGTTAGTGGTGTGAGAGACAACAGCAGAACAGTTACTTAGTGTGTGTATGTGCGTGTGTGTGTGTGAATGTGTATGTGTGTGAGTGTGTATGTGTATGTGCGTGTGTGTGTGAATGTGTGAGTGTGTGTGAGTGTGTGTGTGTGAGTGTGTATGTGTGAGTGTGTGCGTGTGTGTGTGTGTGAGTAGTAATGAAAGGGTTTTGCATTTCATTTGCTGTCCTGACAACTGACCAGAGTTTTTATATAACCACACAGTGAAGGAAACTCTACAATACACTTGTGTCTCTTTCTCAGAGGCTGGCTGAGTTCTCTGGTTAGTTCTTTATTAGTTCTCTGGTTAGTTCTTTATTAGTTCTCTGGTTAGTTCTTTATTAGTTCTCTGGTTAGTTCTCTGGTTAGTTCTTTATTAGTTCTCTGGTTAGTTCTTTATTAGTTCTCTGGTTAGTTCTTTATTAGTTCTCTGGTTAGTTCTCTGGTTAGTTCTTTATTAGTTCTCTGGTTAGTTCTTTATTAGTTCTCTGGTTAGTTCTTTATTAGTTCTCTGGTTAGTTCTCTGGTTAGTTCTTTATTAGTTCTCTGGTTAGTTCTTTATTAGTTCTCTGGTTAGTTCTTTATTAGTTCTCTGGTTAGTTCTTTATTAGTTCTCTGGTTAGTTCTTCAGTTAAAAAAGAACAAATAATTCAAAGCTATTATTCAAAGTTATTAAGCTATTTTAATTATATTAAAACCTTCTACAAATTTAGTTGTGTCATGATTAAGTTGATTTCACTGTGTGTGTGTGTGTGTGTGTGTGTGAGAATGAGAGTGTACAGATGTGCTGTGTTGAACAGGTCATAAATGTATTCTCTAATGAAAGGCTCTGGTCATCTCTTGCTCCGTCCTGCTGCCCAATAAACTGAAGCACACAGAGACTGAAGGATGGAGTGCTCATGACCTCGTGCCAAAAAAACACTGAAAAGTTTGTTTTTCACTGGCTTAAGCATGCGCACACACACACACACACACACACACACACACAAAAGCCTCCTGGGAAACAGAGTGTGTAGAATGAGCTCAGCAGAATGAACAGTGTTCTTATATAAGCGTCTTTACGTGGCTGGTCTTGTGCTTTGAGCTCCGAACACTGACCTCTATAAAGGCCGGCCTCAGTGGAGCTTCTCTTCGTGTCCGTGTTTAAAAACATTCCACCTTTTTAACGCTGCATCCTTTATTCTGACATTAGGACGTGAATGTATAAAGCTTTTAAAGAGTGTGTGTGCTTATGTTTCTGGAAAGCCGGACTGGTTTAGTTCTGCTGGAAACCAGTTCAGTCCCTCATGTTCCCAGAACAGGGAAACTGGTGTAAGATCACATGAATGCATAATTTCACAGAACATTTCTATTCAGATCACACGAACCTGTAGGGATGTAATTTTGCTCCAGGAGCTGAGAGGAAGAGTAAAGTCCTTCAGGTGAAGAACACTCTGTCTCTCTGAACGTCTCCATCAGCTCTCCATTCAGATAGATGTTCACCTAAAATCAGTCACATGTCAGTGAAAGGTCCAGTTTATCAGCAGGTGAAGAAACACAAACTACTGACTGTACTGTGAAGCAGCCGGACTCTCCTTCTGTCCACACCACGCTTTGTCCTGCACATGCTCCTGATGGTCAGGATCAGTGGACAGGTCAAATACACACACTGTGGGTAATTAAACTCCAGACCCAGACCCAGACCCAGACCCAGACCCGGGCCCAGGCCCAGCTACATCAATGGCTGTACGCATTTATTAAAAAAAACACAGAAATGATAACCAGAAATTCCTAGCATACACCAAGGGAAAAAAGATGCTAATCTCTGTAGCGTGTCCAGATGTGGCTGCAGTTTAATCAGATGTGTGAAAATCACAATAATAACAATAAACTAAAACAGAGTTCTGTTTTCCTCCATTTTTTACCCTCTGAAGAGACCACAGTCCACATGTTATCTACTGACTAATAATAAAGTCTTCACACATAAACAGAGGAAACTCTCCCAGAAGCAGGACCGTCCTTCTCGTCTTGTATCCTTTCAGCTTCAGGGAGTTTCTGATGTTTTACGTATCTCTGAGATCATACACGCTACGTCTGAACCGTAAACACTGACACTCCAGTAACATGGACCACATTTTCAGACCATAACACTGAAAAATGAAAACTTCATCATCTGTTAGAGAATGTAAGGTCAGTGAGCTTCACCTGCAGGTCTGCTTTAGGGTGCAGGAAGAAAAAAGGCTTCAGTACAGGAGACCTGGATGTGGAGTGGACACAGACTCATTCTGCACTGCAGGTCCATCAACAATTGAATGCATTTATAATTCTATATAAATACTCACACTCGAGGTCTGCCTCCTACGATTGCTGTTAGGCCAGGAGCTGTGGGGTTCACACAAAAACATCAGCTCGATGTCCGAGCTCTGCAGCACACACACACACACACACACACGAAGGCATCACAGAACAGTAGACATACCCATGCCGGTTCCTGCTGGAGCCACTTCCCTGGAGAAAAACTCAAGAGCTTTCTTCTGCTTGTGATGGACAGCCATCCACAGCACCGCTTCCCGAAGGTCCTGCACAAGATATATTAATGATTCACTCGAGTCCAGATTTAATAATGGGATTCATACGAGGAGAACATTGTGGAGATCAAGCATCACAACACGTAGCTGAAACGTTCTCACTCACACATTAGCCACATTGTGGTAAAGCAGCAAATCAAAAATCCGGCCCCTGTAATTCCCAGAGCAGTCTGGACGAGAGTGGACGAGTGACTAGTGCAGCTAGCTGGCTTTACTCAGGTAATGTGAGAGTGAAGTGTAACATCACTACCACGAAGAGTAAATGTGTGTGAAGATGAACCTACGGTGATGACTGCGTGTGGTCCGTAGGTATCCTCAGCCCCCAGAACCTGGACGTTCACATCAGTGTAATCATCCAGTCCCAGCTGTCTGAACATTCTCCTGGTCCTACAGAGAACATCCACAGCTCATGTCTTGAAAACAACAGTAGAAACCTTACACACGTTAGACAGAGGTAGAGTACGGTGATCAGTCAGGACACACTCCTGATCTGGGCTCCAGATGGAGAAGATTAGGAACAGAAGATTTCATTTATAGAATTGATAAAAACATTCCTGTCAGCAGTAACTGTATAAAAATCTTTAAGTTCTGCTTATCTCTGAGATGATCTGATCTCTGATCTGTTTGTTTGATGATTAATAATACAAACCGTTTGAGAATGCTCTCCGCGGTCCTTCTGGCCTTCTGAGCCGCTCCAGGGCCGACTACTGGACAAACGGCCGTGGCTCTGAACCCGTCCATGTACGTGGCACAGACCTGAGGAAGAGAATTACAGAAGAACGTTAAAACTACAGAATTCTGATGATCTGAAGTTAAAACTGATCCTCAACACTTCCAGGTGATGCTGATCTTCATCTTCATCTTCAGAGGGAAGCAGCTTCTGGAACTTCCTGTTATTATACTATCACAAAAAAAACAGCAGACCTGAGAGGGGGGTGGGGGACAGAGAGAGAGAGAGAGAGAGAGAGAGAGAGAAAGAGAAAGAGAGCGAGAGAGACAGAGAGAGAGAGGGAGAGAGACAGACAGGCAGAGAGAGAGAGAGGGAGAGAGACAGAGAGAGACAGAAAGAGAGCGAGAGACACAGAGAGAGAGAGACAGAGAGGGAGAAGGAGAGAGAGAGGGAGAGAGAGACAGAGAGGGAGAAGGAGAGAGAGAGGGAGAGAGAGAGAGAGAGAGAGAGAGAGAGAGAGAGGGAGAGGGAGAGAGAGAGAGAGAGACAGAGTCAGAGTCAGAGAGAGAGGGAGAGGGAGAGAGGGAGAGGGAGAGAGAGGGAGAGAGGAAGAGAGACAGAGACAGAGAGAGAGGGAGAGGGAGAGACAGAGAGAGGGAGAGAGACAGAGAGAGAGAGGGGGAGAGACAGAGAGGGAGAGAGAGAGAGAGAGAGGGAGAGAGAGGGAGAGGGAGAGAGAGAGAGACAGAGAGGGAGAAAGGAAGAGAGACAGACAGAGAGAGGGAGAGAGACAGAGAGGGAGAAAGGAAGAGAGAGAGACAGAGAGAGAGGGAGAAAGGAAGAGAGACAGAGACAGAGAGAGGGAGAGAGACAGAGAGGGAGAAAGGAAGAGAGACAGAGACAGAGAGAGAGGGAGAAAGGAAGAGAGACAGAGACAGAGAGAGGGAGAGAGACAGAGAGGGAGAAAGGAAGAGAGACAGAGACAGAGAGAGGGAGAGAGGGAGAAAGGAAGAGAGACAGAGAGAGAGAGGGAGAGAGGGAGAGACAGAGAGAGGGAGAGAGACAGAGAGCTAACTCACTAACACACTGACTCGCTAACTCACTGACTCGCTAACTCATTAACCCACTGACTCGCTAACTCACTAACTCGCTAACTCACTAACCCACTGACTCGCTAACTCACTAACCCACTGACTCGCTAACTCACTAACCCACTGACTCGCTAACTCACTAACCCACTGACTCGCTAACTCACTAATTCGCTAACTCACTGACTCGCTAACACACTGACTCGCTAACACACTAACCCACTGACTCACTAATCCCTGATGATCGCTGCTGCTGGATTCACAGTATTTATTTTTTTCTTATTATTTATTGATTTTCTTCATTATTATTGGAAGTGTTACCTTGTAGTCACCTGACGGAGGTGATCCTTTGGCTCCACCCACTTTCACTGCTCCTCCATCCACACCTTCAGTTATTAATGATTATTACTACAAACTCCAGATTTCACAGTTACACACAGTGAAAGTACAGAGTTAACATTCTTTAGGAAATGTTTCTGACCAAAGCCCAGGATAAATACACTTATTAATTAATTATTGATGGGAAGAGTTCTAAATTAAGATCCCAGAATGAACCCATGAAGAGTCTTCAACATTCTCCTCACCTGGAACCTCAGTAATGGTGACGTGAGAGAAGTCACACGTGACATCAGGCAGCAGGTAATGACGTGGATCTCCTATTTCATACACTAACTGTTCTGCTACTGTCCCAAAGGACACCCGGCCTCCAGTTCTGGGAGGTTTGGAGAGTGTGAAGGAGCCATCAGAGGAACACTCGATCACGGGGAACCCCATGTTATCCCTACACAAGGCAGAAACACAGAGGAACACACAGCACTGTTTCTATTACCTCTTTATATTTCAGTGTTTAATGAACACATGAGCAGAACATCACTCTCATTTTACTTTTCATTTTAAAATCTTACTTCTCTTTTGTCTATATTTTCCTTTGCAAAACAAATAAATAAATAGATTATAAATAGCTAAAAGTTGAGTGACGGTGGCAATAAATATGTAAACTGATGTGTGTGTGTGTGTGTTTAATACAGTGTGAGTTAGAGCTAAGGGGCGCTTAAGGAAAAGTCAACAAACACCAGTGTCACCAGGTGACCTCGTACCAGTCAGGAACCGTGTGCCAGTCAGTGAAAATGCCACCGGTCACTTGGGCTCCACACTCGATCAGGTGACCTGCCAGACTAAAGCAAACACAGACACGTGTGTTACTCACCAACACTGTCCGGTCATCTGATAATAAAACATCAGAGACCACCAACACATCTGAACACCTGACCAGAACGGTGTATTAAAGCTAATCTAGGGTCAGTTCACTGGATACTTCTTAATTCACCTTAAATTGAATCCTTCTCTGTTTAGATGCAGAACTTTAAATAAGACTTATCTATAATATTTATAATAAAGTGTATGAAAGTAAAGACTGTCCTGGGTTTTCACCTTCCAGCAGCCAAGAGGTCAAAGTTATTCTGATTCCAGCCAAACTGTCACAATACACGCCACACACACGCCACACACACGCCACACACACGCCAAAAAAAAAAAAAACACTTTATGTGAGAAATGTTCTATAGATGATGTACAAACAGTACAATATTTTAGAATGAAATGGAGAAGACCACAGATCCACACAGCAGCTAAGTTTATAGTGCCGTAATGTGTAGAAGTAAAGAAACATCATGACCAAACCATACTGAATGCATCAGGGGTCCGAGCACCACTGCACTGTCCACACAGCGGCCAGTGACCACGATATCAGCCCCGAGATCCAAACAGCGCTTTATGGGGAGCGCACTGCAGCAAGCAGAGGATGAGATTAGGTTCCATCACATCGTTTTTCATTACATCATTTTTCATTATGTTCTGCATGTGGGATTTATATTTCTTTCAATCAGGAACAGTGATGAAGTCCAGTTCATATTTTTGGGGGGGGGGGGGGTTGTTACACAGTGAGTAGAACCATGAGCTGGGTGGAGGTGAAGGTGGACTGTGAGAGTGGTGGTGGTAATGGTGATGCTAGTGGTGGTGGTGGTAAGGGTGATGGTGATGCTAGTGGTGGTGGTGATGCTAGTGGTGGTGGTGATGCTTGTGATGGTGGTGGTAAGGGTGATGGTGATGCTAGTGGTGGTGGTGATGCTAGTGGTGGTGGTGGTAAGGGTGGTGGTGATGCTAGTGGTGGTGGTGGTGATGCTAGTGGTGGTGGTGGTAAGGGTGGTGGTGGTGCTAGTGGTGGTGGTGGTAAGGGTGATGGTGGTGCTAGTGGTGGTGGTGGTAAGGGTGATGGTGGTGCTTGTGGTGGTGGTAGTAATGGTGACAGTGGTAATGGTGATGCTAGTGGTGATGCTAGTGGTGGTGGTGGTAAGGGTGATGGTGGTGCTAGTGGTGGTGGTGGTAAGGGTGATGGTGATGCTAGTGGTGGTGGTGATGCTTGTGATGGTGGTGGTGATGCTAGTGGTGGTGGTGATGCTAGTGGTGGTGGTGATGCTTGTGATGGTGATGCTAGTGGTGGTGGTGATGCTAGTGGTGGTGGTGGTAAGGGTGATGGTGATGCTAGTGGTGGTGGTGATGTTTGTGATGGTGGTGGTAAGGGTGATGGTGATGCTAGTGGTGGTGGTGATGTTTGTGATGGTGGTGGTAAGGGTGATGGTGATGCTTGTGGTGGTGGTGATGTTTGTGATGGTGGTGGTAAGGGTGATGGTGATGCTTGTGGTGGTGGTAGTAATGGTGACAGTGGTAATGGTGATGCTAGTGGTGGTGGTGGTAAGGGTGATTTTGATGCTAGTGGTGGTGGTGATGCTAGTGGTGGTGGTGATGCTAGTGGTGGTGGTGGTAAGGGTGATGGTGATGCTAGTGGTGGTGGTGATGCTTGTGATGGTGGTGGTGATGCTAGTGATGGTGGTGGTAATGGTGATGGTGGTAATGGTGATGCTAGTGATGGTGGTGGTGATGCTAGTGATGGTGGTGGTAATGGTGATGCTAGTGATGGTGGTGGTAATGGTGATGCTAGTGATGGTGGTGGTAATGGTGATGCTAGTGATGGTGGTGGTAATGGTGATGCTAGTGATGGTGGTAATGGTGATGCTAGTGATGGTGGTGGTAATGGTGATGCTAGTGATGGTGGTAATGGTGATGCTAGTGATGGTGGTGGTAATGGTGATGGTGGTAATGGTGATGCTAGTGATGGTGGTGGTAATGGTGATGCTAGTGGTGATGCTTGTGATGGTGGTAGTGCTGGTGGAGGTGCTGGTGGTAGTGATGGTGGTGCTGGTGAACTCGTTTCAGCATGTTTTTGGAGATGTGCAATCCAGAGCTTCATGGTTCGTGATATGAGGGGATTTGAAGAGAGTTAAATATAAACACTAAACATCATCTCTGAGAAATTCTCTCACCCCAGGTATGCGTTCATACTGTGTACGGTGTTGGGAAGTGGTTTTGTTTCTTGTGTATCGGCCATCTTCAACATATTCAGAGAGTCTTTCTAAAGAGAGAAAAACACGAACAGTGCTGTAACTCCTACAGCATTCACCTGGTTTCAGGTAAAACCCCTCAAAGTTAAAGGCAAGTCTTAAATTCACTGAGCTCCAGTGTCCTGCAGCAGACACACACAACAAGAGTTAAAGCCTCTGTGTGTGGGGGGGGGGGGGGGGGGGGCTGGTCTAATGCAGAAAACTCCTACACAGAAAGACACCGTCTCCTCAGAGCTGCAGGTACTTCTTCTCACCTGTGGCATGAGATCATCACCAGTTACCACGGCAACCTTCAAACTGAGCCCAGCTTCCTGCACTACTTCCTGTATAGCAGTGGCACACGCGAGAGGATTCACACCACCGGCGTTACTGACCACACGAATACCTGTTCAACACACACACACACACACACACACACACACACACACACACGCTTTAATCCAGTGTGTTAAAAAAACCTGCAGTAATATCAAGTGAGTGTGTGTGTGTGCACGTGTGTGTTTGTGTTTCTTCTTTCTCAATCTTTCTCTTAACAGCATTTTAATTTGGATGTTCAAATTATTTTTCACAATTGATTTTATTTATGTATTTTGATTAAAATTAGCCTACAGTAAGCTGATAAACTGGGGCTAATTTGGTTTCAGACTAAACTACATGTTCCTCAATAGAGAATCCTGATCTTGTTAAAGTATGTGATGTTTTTATATTAATATTTTGAGGGTGTGACTGCTCTGAAGTCTGACATCAGATTTAATTCCCAGAGCTCTCACTCCTGTAGATAAATAAAGCACTGTCCACTCTGCACTGTCCACCCTCCACTGTCCACTCCTACCTTTTTGGCTGATTTCTTTAATAAATGGAGAAATGGCAGCAAGAACAAAATCCGGAGCGTATCCCATACTCTGGAAGAGATCAGAAATCACATGTGAGTTACAGCTGATCAAACGTGTGTGAAGTGAGGAAGCATGACCAGGTCTGATCAGAACACTCCTGATATCAATCAGCTAGGTCCGAGTTGAGGACTGAAAAATATACAGCAAACTGACTGGATCAGACACGACAAAAACATCTTCATGTGTGTGATCAGACACGACAAAAACATCTTCATGTGTGTGATCAGACACGACAAAAACATCATGTGTGAGATCAGACACGACAAAAACATCTTCATGTGTGTGATCAGACACGACAAAAACATCATGTGTGAGATCAGACACGACAAAAACATCATGTGTGAGATCAGACACGACAAAAACATCATGTGTGAGATCAGACACGACAAAAACATCATGTGTGAGATCAGACACGACAAAAACATCATGTGTGTGATCAGACACGACAAACATCATGTGTGTGATCAGACACGACAAAAACATCATGTGTGTGATCAGACACGACAAAAACATCATCATGTGTGTGATCAGACACGACAAAAACATCATGTGTGTGATCAGACACGACAAAAACATCATCATGTGTGTGATCAGACACGACAAAAACATCATGTGTGTGATCAGACACGACAAAAACATCATGTGTGAGATCAGACACGACAAAAACATCATGTGTGTGATCAGACACGACAAAAACATCATGTGTGAGATCAGACACGACAAAAACATCATGTGTGTGATCAGACACGACAAACATCATGTGTGTGATCAGACACGACAAAAACATCATGTGTGTGATCAGACACGACAAAAACATCATGTGTGAGATCAGACACGACAAAAACATCTTCATGTGTGAGATCAGACACGACAAAAACATCTTCATGTGTGAGATCAGACACGACAAAAACATCTTCATGTGTGAGATCAGACACGACAAAAACATCTTCATGTGTGAGATCAGACATGGTCTTTGTGTAGACAACATTAACATTTCTATGACAGATGTCATTTTCAACAGTACACATATATATATTACACACACACACACACACACACTGACACACACAGTTTTACACACACACACGGTTCAGAGAGTGTAAACACTTACAGGAGTCTTGGCTTTAGCTGCTGTGAGGAGCGACATGGTGATCTCTGACAGATAATCAAACACTAGAAAGTCCAGCTTCCCTCCATGGATCAGCTGAGGAACTGCAGAGGAACACGACCAGGAAGAACATCACACTTACATCATAATACACTAGAGTATGCACTGATTTATAGTGTGTGTGTGTGTGTGTGTGTGAGAGAGAGAAGAGGCTCAGGAAGCAGATTAACTGAAACTTGTTGGTGTGTGTGTGTGTGTTGTTGTTACCTGCAGTAGCAGTGTTGGTGTGTGTGTGTGTGTGTGTTGTTGTTACCTGCAGTAGCAGTGTTGGTGTGTGTGTGTGTGTTGTTGTTACCTGCAGTAGCAGTGTTGGTGTGTGTGTGTGTGTGTGTGTGTGTTGTTGTTACCTGCAGTAGCAGTGTTGGTGTGTGTGTGTGTGTGTGTGTGTTGTTGTTACCTGCAGTAGCAGTGTTGGTGTGTGTGTGTGTGTGTGTTGTTGTTACCTGCAGTAGCAGTGTTGGTGTGTGTGTGTGTGTGTGTGTGTTGTTGTTACCTGCAGTAGCAGTGTTGGTGTGTGTGTGTGTGTGTGTGTGTTGTTGTTACCTGCAGTAGCAGTGTTGGTGTGTGTGTGTGTGTGTGTGTGTTGTTGTTACCTGCAGTAGCAGTGTTGGTGTGTGTGTGTGTGTGTGTGTTGTTGTTACCTGCAGTAGCAGTGTTGGTGTGTGTGTGTGTGTGTGTGTGTTGTTGTTACCTGCAGTAGCAGTGTTGGTGTGTGTGTGTGTGTGTTGTTGTTACCTGCAGTAGCAGTGTTGGTGTGTGTGTGTGTGTGTGTTGTTGTTACCTGCAGTAGCAGTGTTGGTGTGTGTGTGTGTGTGTTGTTGTTACCTGCAGTAGCAGTGTTGGTGTGTGTGTGTGTTGTTGTTGTTGTTGTTGTTGTTACCTGCAGTAGCAGTGTTGGTGTGTGTGTGTGTGTGTTGTTGTTGTTGTTGTTACCTGCAGTAGCAGTGTTGGTGTGTGTGTGTGTGTGTTGTTGTTGTTACCTGCAGTAGCAGTGTTGGTGTGTGTGTGTGTGTGTGTGTTGTTGTTACCTGCAGTAGCAGTGTTGGTGTGTGTGTGTGTGTGTGTGTTGTTGTTACCTGCAGTAGCAGTGTTGGTGTGTGTGTGTGTGTGTGTTGTTGTTGTTACCTGCAGTAGCAGTGTTGGTGTGTGTGTGTGTGTGTGTTGTTGTTGTTACCTGCAGTAGCAGTGTTGGTGTGTGTGTGTGTGTGTGTTGTTGTTGTTACCTGCAGTAGCAGTGTTGGTGTGTGTGTGTGTGTGTGTTGTTGTTGTTACCTGCAGTAGCAGTGTTGGTGTGTGTGTGTGTTGTTGTTGTTGTTACCTGCAGTAGCAGTGTTGGTGTGTGTGTGTGTGTTGTTGTTGTTGTTGTTACCTGCAGTAGCAGTGTTGGTGTGTGTGTGTGTGTTTTTGTTGTTACCTGCAGTAGCAGTGTTGGTGTGTGTGTGTGTTGTTGTTGTTACCTGCAGTAGCAGTGTTGGTGTGTGTGTGTGTTTTTGTTGTTACCTGCAGTAGCAGTGTTGGTGTGTGTGTGTGTGTTGTTGTTGTTACCTGCAGTAGCAGTGTTGGTGTGTGTGTGTGTGTTTTTGTTGTTACCTGCAGTAGCAGTGTTGGTGTGTGTGTGTGTTGTTGTTGTTACCTGCAGTAGCAGTGTTGGTGTGTGTGTGTGTGTTTTTGTTGTTACCTGCAGTAGCAGTGTTGGTGTGTGTGTGTGTTGTTGTTGTTACCTGCAGTAGCAGTGTTGGTGTGTGTGTGTTGTTGTTGTTGTTGTTGTTGTTGTTACCTGCAGTAGCAGTGTTGGTGTGTGTGTGTTTTTGTTGTTACCTGCAGTAGCAGTGTTGGTTTGTGTGTGTGTGTGTTGTTGTTGTTGTTACCTGCAGTAGCAGTGTTGGTGTGTGTGTGTTGTTGTTGTTACCTGCAGTAGCAGTGTTGGTGTGTGTGTGTGTTGTTGTTGTTGTTGTTACCTGCAGTAGCAGTGTTGGTGTGTGTGTGTGTGTGTGTGTTTTTGTTGTTACCTGCAGTAGCAGTGTTGATGTGTGTGTGTGTGTGTGTTTTTGTTGTTACCTGCAGTAGCAGTGTTGGTGTGTGTGTGTGTTGTTGTTGTTGTTGTTACCTGCAGTAGCAGTGTTGATGTGTGTGTGTGTGTGTTGTTGTTGTTACCTGCAGTAGCAGTGTTGGTTTGTGTGTGTTGTTGTTGTTGTTGTTACCTGCAGTAGCAGTGTTGGTGTGTGTGTGTGTGTGTTGTTGTTGTTGTTACCTGCAGTAGCAGTGTTGGTGTGTGTGTGTTGTTGTTGTTGTTGTTACCTGCAGTAGCAGTGTTGGTGTGTGTGTGTGTGTGTTGTTGTTGTTGTTACCTGCAGTAGCAGTGTTGGTGTGTGTGTGTGTGTGTGTGTGTGTGTTTTTGTTGTTACCTGCAGTAGCAGTGTTGGTGTGTGTGTGTGTTGTTGTTGTTACCTGCAGTAGCAGTGTTGGTGTGTGTGTGTGTGTGTGTGTGTGTGTGTTTTTGTTGTTACCTGCAGTAGCAGTGTTGGTGTGTGTGTGTGTGTGTGTTTTTGTTGTTACCTGCAGTAGCAGTGTTGGTGTGTGTGTGTGTGTGTGTGTTGTTGTTGTTGTTACCTGCAGTAGCAGTGTTGGTGTGTGTGTGTGTGTGTGTTGTTGTTGTTACCTGCAGTAGCAGTGTTGGTGTGTGTGTGTGTGTTTTTGTTGTTACCTGCAGTAGCAGTGTTGGTGTGTGTGTGTGTGTGTGTGTTGTTGTTACCTGCAGTAGCAGTGTTGGTGTGTGTGTGTGTGTGTGTTGTTGTTGTTACCTGCAGTAGCAGTGTTGGTGTGTGTGTGTGTGTGTTGTTGTTGTTACCTGCAGTAGCAGTGTTGGTGTGTGTGTGTGTGTGTTGTTGTTGTTACCTGCAGTAGCAGTGTTGGTGTGTGTGTGTTGTTGTTGTTACCTGCAGTAGCAGTGTTGGTGTGTGTGTGTGTGTGTGTGTGTGTGTTGTTGTTACCTGCAGTAGCAGTGTTGGTGTGTGTGTGTGTGTGTTGTTGTTGTTACCTGCAGTAGCAGTGTTGGTGTGTGTGTGTTGTTGTTGTTACCTGCAGTAGCAGTGTTGGTGTGTGTGTGTTGTTGTTGTTGTTACCTGCAGTAGCAGTGTTGGTGTGTGTGTGTGTGTGTGTTGTTGTTACCTGCAGTAGCAGTGTTGGTGTGTGTGTGTGTGTGTGTGTGTTGTTGTTGTTACCTGCAGTAGCAGTGTTGGTGTGTGTGTGTGTGTGTGTTGTTGTTGTTACCTGCAGTAGCAGTGTTGGTGTGTGTGTGTGTGTGTGTTGTTGTTGTTACCTGCAGTAGCAGTGTTGGTGTGTGTGTGTTGTTGTTGTTACCTGCAGTAGCAGTGTTGGTGTGTGTGTGTGTGTTGTTGTTGTTGTTGTTGTTACCTGCAGTAGCAGTGTTGGTGTGTGTGTGTGTGTGTTGTTGTTGTTACCTGCAGTAGCAGTGTTGGTGTGTGTGTGTGTGTGTGTGTGTTGTTGTTGTTACCTGCAGTAGCAGTGTTGGTGTGTGTGTGTGTGTGTGTTGTTGTTGTTACCTGCAGTAGCAGTGTTGGTGTGTGTGTGTGTGTGTTGTTGTTGTTACCTGCAGTAGCAGTGTTGGTGTGTGTGTGTTGTTGTTGTTACCTGCAGTAGCAGTGTTGGTGTGTGTGTGTGTGTGTGTGTTGTTGTTGTTGTTGTTACCTGCAGTAGCAGTGTTGGTGTGTGTGTGTTGTTGTTGTTACCTGCAGTAGCAGTGTTGGTGTGTGTGTGTGTGTGTGTTGATGTTGTTACCTGCAGTAGCAGTGTTGGTGTGTGTGTGTGTGTGTTGTTGTTGTTACCTGCAGTAGCAGTGTTGGTGTGTGTGTGTGTGTGTTGTTGTTGTTACCTGCAGTAGCAGTGTTGGTGTGTGTGTGTGTGTGTGTGTGTGTTGTTGTTACCTGCAGTAGCAGTGTTGGTGTGTGTGTGTGTGTGTGTTGTTGTTGTTACCTGCAGTAGCAGTGTTGGTGTGTGTGTGTGTGTGTTGTTGTTGTTACCTGCAGTAGCAGTGTTGGTGTGTGTGTGTTGTTGTTGTTACCTGCAGTAGCAGTGTTGGTGTGTGTGTGTGTGTGTGTGTGTTGTTGTTGTTGTTGTTACCTGCAGTAGCAGTGTTGGTGTGTGTGTGTTGTTGTTGTTACCTGCAGTAGCAGTGTTGGTGTGTGTGTGTGTGTGTGTTGTTGTTACCTGCAGTAGCAGTGTTGGTGTGTGTGTGTTGTTGTTGTTACCTGCAGTAGCAGTGTTGGTGTGTGTGTGTTGTTGTTGTTACCTGCAGTAGCAGTGTTGGTGTGTGTGTGTGTGTTGTTGTTGTTGTTGTTACCTGCAGTAGCAGTGTTGGTGTGTGTGTGTGTGTGTGTTGTTGTTGTTACCTGCAGTAGCAGTGTTGGTGTGTGTGTGTGTGTTTTTGTTGTTACCTGCAGTAGCAGTGTTGGTGTGTGTGTGTGTGTGTGTGTTGTTGTTACCTGCAGTAGCAGTGTTGGTGTGTGTGTGTGTGTGTGTTGTTGTTGTTACCTGCAGTAGCAGTGTTGGTGTGTGTGTGTGTGTGTGTGTTGTTGTTACCTGCAGTAGCAGTGTTGGTGTGTGTGTGTGTGTGTTGTTGTTGTTACCTGCAGTAGCAGTGTTGGTGTGTGTGTGTGTGTGTTGTTGTTGTTGTTGTTACCTGCAGTAGCAGTGTTGGTGTGTGTGTGTGTTGTTGTTGTTGTTGTTACCTGCAGTAGCAGTGTTGGTGTGTGTGTGTGTTGTTGTTGTTGTTGTTACCTGCAGTAGCAGTGTTGGTGTGTGTGTGTGTGTTGTTGTTACCTGCAGTAGCAGTGTTGGTGTGTGTGTGTGTGTTGTTGTTACCTGCAGTAGCAGTGTTGGTGTGTGTGTGTGTGTTGTTGTTGTTACCTGCAGTAGCAGTGTTGGTGTGTGTGTGTGTGTGTGTGTTGTTGTTACCTGCAGTAGCAGTGTTGGTGTGTGTGTGTGTGTTGTTGTTGTTACCTGCAGTAGCAGTGTTGGTGTGTGTGTGTGTGTGTTGTTGTTGTTGTTACCTGCAGTAGCAGTGTTGGTGTGTGTGTGTGTGTTGTTGTTGTTACCTGCAGTAGCAGTGTTGGTGTGTGTGTGTGTGTTGTTGTTGTTACCTGCAGTAGCAGTGTTGGTGTGTGTGTGTTGTTGTTGTTACCTGCAGTAGCAGTGTTGGTGTGTGTGTGTGTGTGTGTTGTTGTTGTTACATGCAGTAGCAGTGTTGGTGTGTGTGTGTTGTTGTTGTTACCTGCAGTAGCAGTGTTGGTGTGTGTGTGTTGTTGTTGTTACCTGCAGTAGCAGTGTTGGTGTGTGTGTGTGTGTTGTTGTTACCTGCAGTAGCAGTGTTGGTGTGTGTGTGTGTGTTGTTGTTACCTGCAGTAGCAGTGTTGGTGTGTGTGTGTGTGTTGTTGTTGTTACCTGCAGTAGCAGTGTTGGTGTGTGTGTGTTGTTGTTGTTACCTGCAGTAGCAGTGTTGGTGTGTGTGTGTGTGTGTGTTGTTGTTGTTACATGCAGTAGCAGTGTTGGTGTGTGTGTGTTGTTGTTGTTACCTGCAGTAGCAGTGTTGGTGTGTGTGTGTTGTTGTTGTTACCTGCAGTAGCAGTGTTGGTGTGTGTGTGTGTGTGTGTGTTGTTGTTACCTGCAGTAGCAGTGTTGGTGTGTGTGTGTGTGTGTGTGTGTTGTTGTTACCTGCAGTAGCAGTGTTGGTGTGTGTGTGTGTGTGTTGTTGTTGTTACCTGCAGTAGCAGTGTTGGTGTGTGTGTGTTGTTGTTGTTACCTGCAGTAGCAGTGTTGGTGTGTGTGTGTGTGTGTGTGTGTTGTTGTTGTTACCTGCAGTAGCAGTGTTGGTGTGTGCGTGTGTGTGTTTTTGTTGTTACCTGCAGTAGCAGTGTTGGTGTGTGTGTGTGTGTGTTGTTGTTGTTGTTGTTACCTGCAGTAGCAGTGTTGGTGTGTGTGTGTGTGTGTGTTGTTGTTGTTACCTGCAGTAGCAGTGTTGGTGTGTGTGTGTGTGTTTTTGTTGTTACCTGCAGTAGCAGTGTTGGTGTGTGTGTGTGTGTGTGTGTGTTGTTGTTACCTGCAGTAGCAGTGTTGGTGTGTGTGTGTGTGTGTGTGTGTTGTTGTTGTTACCTGCAGTAGCAGTGTTGGTGTGTGTGTGTGTGTGTTGTTGTTACCTGCAGTAGCAGTGTTGGTGTGTGTGTGTGTGTGTTGTTGTTGTTACCTGCAGTAGCAGTGTTGGTGTGTGTGTGTGTGTGTGTGTGTTGTTGTTGTTACCTGCAGTAGCAGTGTTGGTGTGTGTGTGTGTGTGTTGTTGTTGTTGTTGTTACCTGCAGTAGCAGTGTTGGTGTGTGTGTGTGTGTGTTGTTGTTGTTGTTGTTACCTGCAGTAGCAGTGTTGGTGTGTGTGTGTGTGTGTTGTTGTTGTTGTTGTTACCTGCAGTAGCAGTGTTGGTGTGTGTGTGTGTGTGTTGTTGTTGTTGTTGTTACCTGCAGTAGCAGTGTTGGTGTGTGTGTGTGTGTGTTGTTGTTGTTGTTGTTACCTGCAGTAGCAGTGTTGGTGTGTGTGTGTGTGTTTTTGTTGTTACCTGCAGTAGCAGTGTTGGTGTGTGTGTGTGTGTTGTTGTTACCTGCAGTAGCAGTGTTGGTGTGTGTGTGTGTGTTGTTGTTGTTGTTACCTGCAGTAGCAGTGTTGGTGTGTGTGTGTGTGTTTTTGTTGTTACCTGCAGTAGCAGTGTTGGTGTGTGTGTGTGTTGTTGTTGTTACCTGCAGTAGCAGTGTTGGTGTGTGTGTGTTGTTGTTGTTGTTGTTGTTACCTGCAGTAGCAGTGTTGGTGTGTGTGTGTGTGTTGTTGTTGTTACCTGCAGTAGCAGTGTTGGTGTGTGTGTGTGTGTTGTTGTTGTTACCTGCAGTAGCAGTGTTGGTGTGTGTGTGTTGTTGTTGTTACCTGCAGTAGCAGTGTTGGTGTGTGTGTGTGTTGTTGTTGTTACATGCAGTAGCAGTGTTGGTGTGTGTGTGTTGTTGTTGTTACCTGCAGTAGCAGTGTTGGTGTGTGTGTGTTGTTGTTGTTACCTGCAGTAGCAGTGTTGGTGTGTGTGTGTGTGTGTGTGTTGTTGTTACCTGCAGTAGCAGTGTTGGTGTGTGTGTGTGTGTGTGTGTTGTTGTTACCTGCAGTAGCAGTGTTGGTGTGTGTGTGTGTGTGTTGTTGTTGTTACCTGCAGTAGCAGTGTTGGTGTGTGTGTGTGTGTTGTTGTTGTTGTTGTTACCTGCAGTAGCAGTGTTGGTGTGTGTGTGTGTGTGTGTTGTTGTTGTTACCTGCAGTAGCAGTGTTGGTGTGTGTGTGTGTGTGTGTGTGTTGTTGTTACCTGCAGTAGCAGTGTTGGTGTGTGTGTGTGTGTGTTGTTGTTGTTACCTGCAGTAGCAGTGTTGGTGTGTGTGTGTGTGTGTGTTGTTGTTGTTACCTGCAGTAGCAGTGTTGGTGTGTGTGTGTGTGTGTGTGTGTGTTGTTGTTACCTGCAGTAGCAGTGTTGGTGTGTGTGTGTGTGTGTGTTGTTGTTGTTACCTGCAGTAGCAGTGTTGGTGTGTGTGTGTGTGTGTTGTTGTTGTTACCTGCAGTAGCAGTGTTGGTTTGTGTGTGTGTGTGGTGTTGTTGTTACCTGCAGTAGCAGTGTTGGTGTGTGTGTGTGTGTGTGTGTGTTGTTGTTGTTACCTGCAGTAGCAGTGTTGGTGTGTGTGTGTGTGTGTGTGTGTTGTTGTTGTTACCTGCAGTAGCAGTGTTGGTGTGTGTGTGTGTGTGTTGTTGTTGTTGTTGTTACCTGCAGTAGCAGTGTTGGTGTGTGTGTGTGTGTGTTGTTGTTGTTGTTGTTACCTGCAGTAGCAGTGTTGGTGTGTGTGTGTGTGTGTTGTTGTTGTTGTTGTTACCTGCAGTAGCAGTGTTGGTGTGTGTGTGTGTGTGTTGTTGTTGTTGTTGTTACCTGCAGTAGCAGTGTTGGTGTGTGTGTGTGTGTGTGTTGTTGTTACCTGCAGTAGCAGTGTTGGTGTGTGTGTGTGTGTGTGTGTGTGTGTTGTTGTTACCTGCAGTAGCAGTGTTGGTGTGTGTGTGTGTTGTTGTTGTTACCTGCAGTAGCAGTGTTGGTGTGTGTGTGTGTGTGTTGTTGTTGTTGTTGTTACCTGCAGTAGCAGTGTTGGTGTGTGTGTGTGTTGTTGTTGTTACATGCAGTAGCAGTGTTGGTGTGTGTGTGTTTTTGTTGTTACCTGCAGTAGCAGTGTTGGTGTGTGTGTGTTGTTGTTGTTACCTGCAGTAGCAGTGTTGGTGTGTGTGTGTGTGTGTGTGTTGTTGTTACCTGCAGTAGCAGTGTTGGTGTGTGTGTGTGTGTGTGTGTTGTTGTTACCTGCAGTAGCAGTGTTGGTGTGTGTGTGTGTGTGTTGTTGTTGTTACCTGCAGTAGCAGTGTTGGTGTGTGTGTGTTGTTGTTGTTACCTGCAGTAGCAGTGTTGGTGTGTGTGTGTGTGTTGTTGTTGTTGTTGTTACCTGCAGTAGCAGTGTTGGTGTGTGTGTGTGTGTGTGTTGTTGTTGTTACCTGCAGTAGCAGTGTTGGTGTGTGTGTGTGTGTTTTTGTTGTTACCTGCAGTAGCAGTGTTGGTGTGTGTGTGTGTGTGTGTGTGTTGTTGTTACCTGCAGTAGCAGTGTTGGTGTGTGTGTGTGTGTGTGTTGTTGTTGTTACCTGCAGTAGCAGTGTTGGTGTGTGTGTGTGTGTGTTGTTGTTGTTACCTGCAGTAGCAGTGTTGGTTTGTGTGTGTGTGTGTTGTTGTTGTTACCTGCAGTAGCAGTGTTGGTGTGTGTGTGTGTGTGTGTGTGTTGTTGTTGTTACCTGCAGTAGCAGTGTTGGTGTGTGTGTGTGTGTGTTGTTGTTGTTGTTGTTACCTGCAGTAGCAGTGTTGGTGTGTGTGTGTGTGTGTTGTTGTTGTTGTTGTTACCTGCAGTAGCAGTGTTGGTGTGTGTGTGTGTGTGTTGTTGTTGTTGTTGTTACCTGCAGTAGCAGTGTTGGTGTGTGTGTGTGTGTGTGTTGTTGTTACCTGCAGTAGCAGTGTTGGTGTGTGTGTGTGTGTGTGTGTGTGTGTGTGTGTTGTTGTTACCTGCAGTAGCAGTGTTGGTGTGTGTGTGTGTTGTTGTTGTTACCTGCAGTAGCAGTGTTGGTGTGTGTGTGTGTGTTGTTGTTGTTACCTGCAGTAGCAGTGTTGGTGTGTGTGTGTGTTGTTGTTGTTGTTGTTGTTACCTGCAGTAGCAGTGTTGGTGTGTGTGTTGTTGTTGTTGTTACCTGCAGTAGCAGTGTTGGTTTGTGTGTGTGTGTGTTGTTGTTGTTGTTACCTGCAGTAGCAGTGTTGGTTTGTGTGTGTGTGTGTTGTTGTTGTTGTTACCTGCAGTAGCAGTGTTGGTGTGTGTGTGTGTTGTTGTTGTTACCTGCAGTAGCAGTGTTGGTGTGTGTGTGTGTTGTTGTTGTTGTTGTTACCTGCAGTAGCAGTGTTGGTGTGTGTGTGTGTGTTGTTGTTGTTACCTGCAGTAGCAGTGTTGGTTTGTGTGTGTGTTGTTGTTGTTGTTGTTACCTGCAGTAGCAGTGTTGGTGTGTGTGTGTGTGTTGTTGTTGTTACCTGCAGTAGCAGTGTTGGTGTGTGTGTGTGTTGTTGTTGTTGTTGTTACCTGCAGTAGCAGTGTTGGTGTGTGTGTGTGTGTGTTGTTGTTGTTACCTGCAGTAGCAGTGTTGGTGTGTGTGTTGTTGTTGTTGTTGTTACCTGCAGTAGCAGTGTTGGTGTGTGTGTGTTTTTGTTGTTACCTGCAGTAGCAGTGTTGGGGTGTGTGTGTGTGTGTGTGTTGTTGTTGTTACCTGCAGTAGCAGTGTTGGTGTGTGTGTGTGTGTGTTGTTGTTGTTACCTGCAGTAGCAGTGTTGGTGTGTGTGTGTTTTTGTTGTTACCTGCAGTAGCAGTGTTGGTGTGTGTGTGTGTGTTGTTGTTGTTACCTGCAGTAGCAGTGTTGGTGTGTGTGTGTGTGTGTTGTTGTTGTTACCTGCAGTAGCAGTGTTGGTGTGTGTGTGTGTTGTTGTTGTTGTTGTTACCTGCAGTAGCAGTGTTGGTTTGTGTGTGTGTGTGTTGTTGTTGTTGTTGTTGTTGTTACCTGCAGTAGCAGTGTTGGTGTGTGTGTGTGTGTGTTGTTGTTGTTGTTGTTGTTGTTGTTACCTGCAGTAGCAGTGTTGGTGTGTGTGTGTGTTGTTGTTGTTGTTGTTGTTACCTGCAGTAGCAGTGTTGGTGTGTGTGTGTGTGTTGTTGTTGTTGTTGTTGTTGTTACCTGCAGTAGCAGTGTTGGTGTGTGTGTGTGTTGTTGTTGTTGTTACCTGCAGTAGCAGTGTTGGTGTGTGTGTGTTTTTGTTGTTACCTGCAGTAGCAGTGTTGGTGTGTGTGTGTGTGTTGTTGTTGTTACCTGCAGTAGCAGTGTTGGTGTGTGTGTGTGTGTGTTGTTGTTGTTACCTGCAGTAGCAGTGTTGGTGTGTGTGTGTGTTGTTGTTGTTGTTGTTACCTGCAGTAGCAGTGTTGGTGTGTGTGTGTGTGTGTTGTTGTTGTTGTTGTTGTTACCTGCAGTAGCAGTGTTGGTGTGTGTGTGTGTGTGTTGTTGTTGTTGTTGTTGTTACCTGCAGTAGCAGTGTTGGTGTGTGTGTGTGTGTGTTGTTGTTGTTGTTGTTGTTACCTGCAGTAGCAGTGTTGGTGTGTGTGTGTGTGTGTTGTTGTTGTTGTTACCTGCAGTAGCAGTGTTGGTGTGTGTGTGTGTGTTGTTGTTGTTGTTGTTACCTGCAGTAGCAGTGTTGGTGTGTGTGTGTGTTGTTGTTGTTGTTGTTGTTGTTACCTGCAGTAGCAGTGTTGGTGTGTGTGTGTGTGTGTTGTTACCTGCAGTAGCAGTGTTGGTGTGTGTGTGTGTGTTGTTGTTGTTGTTGTTGTTACCTGCAGTAGCAGTGTTGGTGTGTGTGTGTGTGTTGTTGTTGTTGTTGTTGTTGTTACCTGCAGTAGCAGTGTTGGTGTGTGTGTGTTGTTGTTGTTGTTGTTGTTGTTGTTACCTGCAGTAGCAGTGTTGGTGTGTGTGTGTTGTTGTTGTTACCTGCAGTAGCAGTGTTGGTGTGTGTGTGTGTTGTTGTTGTTGTTGTTGTTACCTGCAGTAGCAGTGTTGGTGTGTGTGTGTGTGTGTGTTGTTGTTGTTACCTGCAGTAGCAGTGTTGGTGTGTGTGTTGTTGTTGTTGTTGTTGTTGTTACCTGCAGTAGCAGTGTTGGTGTGTGTGTGTGTTGTTGTTGTTGTTGTTGTTGTTACCTGCAGTAGCAGTGTTGGTGTGTGTGTGTGTTGTTGTTGTTGTTGTTGTTACCTGCAGTAGCAGTGTTGGTGTGTGTGTGTTGTTGTTGTTGTTGTTGTTACCTGCAGTAGCAGTGTTGGTGTGTGTGTGTTGTTGTTGTTGTTGTTGTTGTTGTTACCTGCAGTAGCAGTGTTGGTGTGTGTGTGTGTTGTTGTTGTTGTTGTTGTTGTTGTTACCTGCAGTAGCAGTGTTGGTGTGTGTGTGTGTGTGTTGTTGTTGTTGTTACCTGCAGTAGCAGTGTTGGTGTGTGTGTGTTGTTGTTGTTGTTGTTGTTACCTGCAGTAGCAGTGTTGGTGTGTGTGTGTTGTTGTTGTTGTTGTTACCTGCAGTAGCAGTGTTGGTGTGTGTGTGTGTGTGTTGTTGTTGTTGTTGTTGTTACCTGCAGTAGCAGTGTTGGTGTGTGTGTGTGTGTGTTGTTGTTGTTGTTGTTGTTGTTACCTGCAGTAGCAGTGTTGGTGTGTGTGTGTGTGTGTTGTTGTTGTTGTTGTTGTTACCTGCAGTAGCAGTGTTGGTGTGTGTGTGTGTGTGTTGTTGTTGTTGTTGTTGTTACCTGCAGTAGCAGTGTTGGTGTGTGTGTGTGTGTTGTTGTTGTTGTTGTTGTTGTTGTTGTTACCTGCAGTAGCAGTGTTGGTGTGTGTGTGTGTTGTTGTTGTTGTTGTTACCTGCAGTAGCAGTGTTGGTGTGTGTGTGTGTGTGTTGTTACCTGCAGTAGCAGTGTTGGTGTGTGTGTGTGTGTTGTTGTTGTTGTTGTTGTTACCTGCAGTAGCAGTGTTGGTGTGTGTGTGTGTGTTGTTGTTGTTGTTGTTGTTGTTACCTGCAGTAGCAGTGTTGGTGTGTGTGTGTTGTTGTTGTTGTTGTTGTTGTTGTTGTTACCTGCAGTAGCAGTGTTGGTGTGTGTGTGTGTGTTGTTGTTGTTGTTGTTGTTACCTGCAGTAGCAGTGTTGGTGTGTGTGTGTTGTTGTTGTTACCTGCAGTAGCAGTGTTGGTGTGTGTGTGTTGTTGTTGTTACCTGCAGTAGCAGTGTTGGTGTGTGTGTGTGTTGTTGTTGTTGTTGTTGTTACCTGCAGTAGCAGTGTTGGTGTGTGTGTGTGTGTGTGTTGTTGTTGTTACCTGCAGTAGCAGTGTTGGTGTGTGTGTGTGTTGTTGTTGTTGTTGTTGTTGTTACCTGCAGTAGCAGTGTTGGTGTGTGTGTGTGTTGTTGTTGTTGTTGTTGTTGTTGTTGTTACCTGCAGTAGCAGTGTTGGTGTGTGTGTGTGTTGTTGTTGTTGTTGTTGTTACCTGCAGTAGCAGTGTTGGTGTGTGTGTGTTGTTGTTGTTGTTACCTGCAGTAGCAGTGTTGGTGTGTGTGTGTTGTTGTTGTTGTTGTTACCTGCAGTAGCAGTGTTGGTGTGTGTGTGTGTTGTTGTTGTTGTTGTTGTTGTTGTTACCTGCAGTAGCAGTGTTGGTGTGTGTGTGTGTGTGTTGTTGTTGTTGTTACCTGCAGTAGCAGTGTTGGTGTGTGTGTGTGTTGTTGTTGTTGTTGTTACCTGCAGTAGCAGTGTTGGTGTGTGTGTTGTTGTTGTTGTTGTTACCTGCAGTAGCAGTGTTGGTGTGTGTGTGTGTGTGTTGTTGTTGTTGTTGTTGTTACCTGCAGTAGCAGTGTTGGTGTGTGTGTGTGTGTTGTTGTTGTTGTTGTTGTTGTTACCTGCAGTAGCAGTGTTGGTGTGTGTGTGTGTGTGTGTTGTTGTTGTTGTTGTTGTTACCTGCAGTAGCAGTGTTGGTGTGTGTGTGTGTGTGTGTGTGTGTTGTTGTTGTTGTTACCTGCAGTAGCAGTGTTGGTGTGTGTGTGTGTTGTTGTTGTTGTTGTTGTTGTTACCTGCAGTAGCAGTGTTGGTGTGTGTGTGTGTGTGTTGTTACCTGCAGTAGCAGTGTTGGTGTGTGTGTGTGTGTTGTTGTTGTTGTTGTTGTTGTTGTTACCTGCAGTAGCAGTGTTGGTGTGTGTGTGTGTGTGTTGTTGTTGTTGTTGTTGTTGTTACCTGCAGTAGCAGTGTTGGTGTGTGTGTGTTGTTGTTGTTGTTGTTGTTGTTGTTACCTGCAGTAGCAGTGTTGGTGTGTGTGTGTGTGTGTTGTTACCTGCAGTAGCAGTGTTGGTGTGTGTGTGTGTGTTGTTGTTGTTGTTGTTGTTACCTGCAGTAGCAGTGTTGGTGTGTGTGTGTGTGTTGTTGTTGTTGTTGTTGTTGTTACCTGCAGTAGCAGTGTTGGTGTGTGTGTGTTGTTGTTGTTGTTGTTGTTGTTGTTACCTGCAGTAGCAGTGTTGGTGTGTGTGTGTTGTTGTTGTTGTTGTTGTTGTTGTTGTTGTTGTTACCTGCAGTAGCAGTGTTGGTGTGTGTGTGTGTGTTGTTGTTGTTGTTGTTGTTACCTGCAGTAGCAGTGTTGGTGTGTGTGTGTTGTTGTTGTTACCTGCAGTAGCAGTGTTGGTGTGTGTGTGTTGTTGTTGTTACCTGCAGTAGCAGTGTTGGTGTGTGTGTGTGTTGTTGTTGTTGTTGTTGTTACCTGCAGTAGCAGTGTTGGTGTGTGTGTGTGTGTGTGTTGTTGTTGTTACCTGCAGTAGCAGTGTTGGTGTGTGTGGTGTTGTTGTTGTTGTTGTTGTTACCTGCAGTAGCAGTGTTGGTGTGTGTGTGTGTTGTTGTTGTTGTTGTTGTTGTTGTTGTTACCTGCAGTAGCAGTGTTGGTGTGTGTGTGTGTTGTTGTTGTTGTTGTTGTTACCTGCAGTAGCAGTGTTGGTGTGTGTGTGTTGTTGTTGTTGTTGTTGTTACCTGCAGTAGCAGTGTTGGTGTGTGTGTGTTGTTGTTGTTGTTGTTGTTGTTGTTACCTGCAGTAGCAGTGTTGGTGTGTGTGTGTGTTGTTGTTGTTGTTGTTGTTGTTGTTACCTGCAGTAGCAGTGTTGGTGTGTGTGTGTGTGTGTGTTGTTGTTACCTGCAGTAGCAGTGTTGGTGTGTGTGTGTTGTTGTTGTTGTTGTTACCTGCAGTAGCAGTGTTCGTGTGTGTGTGTTGTTGTTGTTACCTGCAGTAGCAGTGTTGGTGTGTGTGTGTGTGTGTTGTTGTTGTTGTTGTTGTTACCTGCAGTAGCAGTGTTGGTGTGTGTGTGTGTGTGTTGTTGTTGTTGTTGTTGTTGTTACCTGCAGTAGCAGTGTTGGTGTGTGTGTGTGTGTGTTGTTGTTGTTGTTGTTGTTACCTGCAGTAGCAGTGTTGGTGTGTGTGTGTGTTGTTGTTGTTGTTGTTGTTGTTACCTGCAGTAGCAGTGTTGGTGTGTGTGTGTGTTGTTGTTGTTGTTACCTGCAGTAGCAGTGTTGGTGTGTGTGTGTGTGTGTTGTTACCTGCAGTAGCAGTGTTGGTGTGTGTGTGTGTGTTGTTGTTGTTGTTGTTGTTGTTGTTACCTGCAGTAGCAGTGTTGGTGTGTGTGTGTGTTGTTGTTGTTGTTGTTGTTGTTACCTGCAGTAGCAGTGTTGGTGTGTGTGTGTTGTTGTTGTTGTTGTTGTTGTTGTTACCTGCAGTAGCAGTGTTGGTGTGTGTGTGTGTGTGTGTGTTGTTGTTGTTGTTGTTGTTGTTGTTGTTGTTGTTGTTACCTGCAGTAGCAGTGTCCCCCCAGAAGCCCGAGGCACAGGCGACCCTGACACTCCTCTGCTGTGAGTCTGAGGAGAAACTCCTCTCACACTGACTTGTACACACACTCGGAGTCACGCGCAGTCTGCACCGGGGCAGCACACACACTCGGACACCGCGGAGGAGATTGTCCACTCTGACCAACATGCTGAAAAACTTTTACACCACTTACTTTCTAAAATAAGCAGAAAAAAAAACCGCGACGGTGAAAATCATAGGTCAAAGTCGGAGTCGGTGTCACACTTTATACAGTCCGGGTGCAACAAATCTCTCACTTAGTTCCTGTTGCTTTCTGTGAAAACGTGAACAAACTGATAATTCATAAGTTAATTATAGATAATTTACATATGTTTTTATTAATATATATATATATACAAATAAATGTATATTACAGACTCCAAGGTAAAAAAAAAAAAAACAGTTCTTATTTGGCTCATTCATGAGTTTTCAGTGTTATGATAATTGTGATGGTCTTTTTTTTCTGTGAGATCAGAGAGCATCTGTAGAGCAGAGTTTATACATCAACATAACACAACTATTTTCACTACAAACAAGATCATGTAGCTCCAATCAGAAGATAATTAATTAGAGACCTATCCCCAACACACACACACACACACACACATACATACCTAGGCCATTAAAATGTAAATGGTGTGAATGTACACTGCTAGCGTTTCAGTTAGCGTGGAAGGAAAGCCTCGTGAACCAGAGGAAATCTCTGAGTGTTTCTAGATCAGCGTATCTCTCCCTGATCATCAAACATGACAAATATAATCCTACATTTTTATTTGATACTGTAGTAAAATTAACTAGAAATAAAAACACTGTAGGAAAACACACACCATCAATAAGCAACAGTATCTTCAACATTTCAAAGGCAATATTGAGAATATTAGACAAATAATTCAGACTATTACTTTAAACTCCTGTAGATAATCATATTACTGTATCAGATGAGCGTGTAGAATGCTCCACTCCCTTTCGAGAGACCCCCTTTTCAGATAATTCCAGTAGCTACTGAACCCCCTCTAAAAATAATTAATTCTTCTCTAAGCACTGGCTATGTGCCTAAATCTTTTAAGCTAGCAGTTATCAAACCCCTGAATAAAAAACCGGACCTCGACCCCTGTCAGCTGTCTAACTATAGACCGATATCAAACCTGCCCTTTATCTCCAAGATCCTAGAAAAGGCTGTAGCACAGCAGTTATGTTCAGACCTGCATAGAAATAACATTTATGAAATGTATCAGTCAGGATTTAGGCCTCATCATAGCACAGAGACAGCACTGGTTAAAGTGGTCAATAAAAGTGTCTCCTTACTGGTGTTATGGATCTTAGTGCAGCTTTTGACACCATTGACCACACTGTTCTACTTGATAGACTAGAACATGTTGTTGGTGTTAAAGGAACAGCCCTCTCCTGGCTCAGGTCTTATTTGACTGACCGTTATCAGTTTGTAGATCTAGATGGTGACTTCTCCATGCATACCAAGGTTATGTTCGGTGTTCCACAAGGTTCTGTCTTAGGCCCACTGCTTTTCTCCCTATATATGCTATATATGACACACAGCTATATGTTTCAGCTTAATCAGATGAGAGACACCAGCTTATTAAGATAGAAGAATGTGTAAAGGACATTAGACATTGGATGGTCACTAACTTCCTCCTGCTTAATTCGGACAAGACAGAGGTGCTTGTACTAGGACCACAGGCAGTTAGAAGTGAGCTTTCTGATTACAGAGTAATGGTGGATGGTCTTTCTGTTTCATCTTGTCCAGCAGTAAAAGATCTTGGTGTGATTATTGACTCTCATCTGAAGCTCATGTAACTGACCTGATAATGACTACTGATGTGTTTATTTCTGTTCTCAACATTTGGCCAGAAAGATGTACAGAAGCTCTTCATAATCTTCACCAGAATCTGCTCATGATCACACACACGTCTAAAGACATGAAGCTGAAGCTCTGGAGAAAATCAGTCTACAGTTCTGTACAGTGTGTATGAAGAGCCCTGACCACTGCAGACTAAACTAGTGCCTCAGTCCCTCATAATAAAACAAATACACTTATTTATTTACCCAGAAGGTGACAGGTTCATGAACACACCAGCGGTGGTGTGTAGGATAATGTTCTAATATTTTGTTAAGAATTAAAAAAAAAAAATTAGTGTTAATGTTAATAAGAGCTGAAAAGACCCCCAGAGAGCGCTAGACTCTTCATCTCATCACTCCATCCCTCTCTCCTCTCCTTAGAGATGAGTGTATTTATTTGTCATGAGTGTCATTATTTACACACACACACACACACACACACACACACACACACGGTTCAGTGCTGTGAGGAAACCTACAGTAACGTGCAGGAGCTCCGTCTGGACCTGTAAATAAAACCTTGAGTGATTATTAACACTTTAATAAAATATTCACTCAGTGTGATGTAGTGAGACACTGAACCTAAAGGAAACAAGGACACAAAAACAAACAACAACAACAACAACAATAATAATAAAACTATATTATTAAGTGAAAATAGATTGAATATACTTCATGTATACGTATATAATATTTCTTATTATTAGGTTATGGAGATTATTATTATTATTGTATGTGTGTGTGTGTATGTGTGTGTGTGTGTGTGTATGTGTGTGTGTGTGTGTGTGTGTATGTGTGTGTGTGTGTGTGTGTATGTGTGTGTGTGTGTGTGTGTGTGTGTGTGTGTGTGTGTGTGTGTATGTGAGGTTGGAGATGTTCCTGGTGGATGAGGTCGGAGATGTTCCTGGTGGATGAGGTCGGAGATGTTCCTGGTGGATGAGGTCGGAGATGTTCCTGGTGGATGAGGTCGGAGATGTTCCTGGTGGATGAGGTCGGAGATGTTCCTGGTGGATGAGGTCGGAGATGTTCCTGGTGGATGAGGTCGGAGATGTTGCTGGTGGATGAGGTCGGAGATGTTGCTGGTGGATGAGGTCGGAGATGTTGCTGGTGGATGAGGTCGGAGATGTTCCTGGTGGATGAGGTCGGAGATGTTGCTGGTGGATGAGGTCGGAGATGTTCCTGGTGGATGAGGTCGGAGATGTTGCTGGTGGATGAGGTCGGAGATGTTGCTGGTGGATGAGGTCGGAGCTGTTCCTGAAAGTGTTCCTGTCACACTGATGAGTCTTTCTCCATGAACAAGGAGGTTAAAGAAGCATAAGAAATAATAAGAGCTATAATCTATGATAAGAAAGTTGGATTTGTTTTCAGACTGTTCAGTTTACGGGAAGTTCAGCAGTTGTGAAACTCCTTACTTGTTCTGTGATGCACATTATTAGTTTTACACAACCTTCATGTTCCAATGTTTTTATCTCTACAATTTTTTCTTTCTTCCCACTAAGTGTCCCCCCTCCCTCTACCCTCCTACCCCGTCTCTCTCTCTCTCTCTCTCTCTCTCCTTCTCTCTCTCTCTCTCTCCTCCCCCTGCTACCCCCCCATGTTACCCATGTCCTATTTTGATGAACACTGTGTTCGATCTTCCTCGTGGTTAATCATTGACATGATGATGATGATGTTGAGTCACGAAGGTCATCCGTGAGTCAGGCTGTCGGTCACTCGCGAGTGTTCATATTGGAAGTGTTCAGCGAGAGGAAGGTCAGTCGTCTGTACGGAGAAGTGAAGGATGAAGCTCCAGTTGTCTCTTCTCTGCCTGTGTGCAGTCATTCTTTCTGCCTTGGTGAGTGAATGTTCTGAATAACAGCATGATTACATTTATTCCATTCAGTTCCTGCAAATTTAACCATGAAAACGTTCTGTCTTTCAGTGTGAGGATGAAGTCCTGGGTCCCAGAGGCCCTCGCCCGGTAGAGCAAGGCTTTAAGGCAGATAAATGTGCTACAGAGAAAGAATGGCCGTTCTGCACGGATGATGAATGGGTAGAAACTCACTCTTCTCTAAAACACAGAATCCTCCCTCACCTTCACGTTTCCATTTAACTTCACACAAATTTCTATTCTCAAATATTTTATTTAAATCACTATTCTCTGTTTTGATCATATTTCATCCTAGGGAAGAAAATGTCCATCTGGCTGCAGAATTCAGGGTCTTCTGGATCAAACTAACCATGAGATCCTCAAAAAGATCGATAAGATCCGCAAACTTCTTGACGAGGGAAAAAAAATGCACAGATCTACAGATTTGGAGTCTAAAAACACCTACAACTACCTGAGAGAGAGACTCGTTTCCAGCACAGGTGTGTCCACCACCCACTGCAGGGTCCAGTTCACATCAAGCCCCTTCAATCACTCGGAACACATTCACGTCATTCTGTTTAATTACCAGATTTACTTTTTATTCAGGAAACAGTGAAACAGTTGGACTTTGGATGGAGTAACAGACGTGGCTGATGTTGTCATTCTCTTTCAGGTAATGATAACAGATACGCATCTCTGGCTGAACAGCTGAGGCAGAGGATTGTTGATCTGAAGATAAAGATTGACCGTCAGCTGAGACTGCTGGACGAAGTTAAAGCTCAAATCAAAACACAGTTCCTCAATATTCAGCGGCTGGAGGTAAAAATGCAGGTTTTTGCAATATGCACTATTAAAAATTAGACTGAAGTAAAGTCTAAAGAAAATCGAACTAATATAAATTCGTTCCAAAAGTTTCAGTTCAGAAGGTGAGATTCAGAACAATTCTCATGTGACAGTGTTGAGGTCTGTCACAGCACTGCAGGGTCAGTTCAGCTTAAATAAAAGCAACAAAAGAAAACTTGTTGAATTCACAGAAACTACTGAATCTAAATTCAGATTAGATTTCTCACAGTAGGACATGTAGTGAAATGTTTTTTTTATGATTGTCTTATGATGGAAATAAAAATGTAAAACTAGAAAAATAGGTAAAATAGAGTATCACTATACAATATATAAAAATAAAAATAGAATAAAAATAAACATTAGAATAGAATAGAATAGAATAGAATAGAATAGAATAGAATAGAATAGAATAGAATAAGCAGAATAGTGATAGTGATGATAGTGACGCAGAGTGAGATGGGTGGATGGATGTGGACAGGATGTAGATATGAGTTGAAATACTGTGTTAAAGTGTCATGTGCATTGGTGTTCCAGTCCTGAGTCCAGGTGACTTGTGTGTAAAGTGAATCATCCCACCAGGATCGTGTCACTGTCGTCTATTCACAGTTTTTAGCTTGAATTAGATTGTGTCTAATGGACGGTGTGATCTGATTACTCATTCTGCAGGTTGACATTGACATCAAGCTACGCAGCTGTAAAGGTTCCTGTGCCAGCTATGTGACCTACTCTTTGGATAAGGACAGCTACAACACTCTGGAAAAGCAGCTGGACCGCCTAGATACCTTGAAGGTCCAGACTGTGGAGACTGTCAGCTCTCTGAAGGTACTAAAGAGCCGGGTACTGAAGGATGTAGTCGTGCCGTCCATCTACAAGTCTGGAACCAGTGAAGCAGAAAGAGCTGGACAGAAGAAGGCCTTCTTCACTGATGTTGGCCAGCTTCAGCTCTCCCTGGAGGCTGAGGGCTCCACAGCGGAAACGGCTGCCACCGTCAGCAAAGTCAGCACAGGTACGGCCCAAACCACACCCATCTCCACCTCACAGGTCAGCACTCAAACTGTCAGCTGCACCCAGACCATCCGCAAAATAACGACGCACACCAAAGAAGGCATTAAGGAAAGGTACGAAACGATCAACACTGGGCCAGGCTGTGACAGCATCGGAAAACTGGGCATTTCTGAAGCAGAGCTCCTGAGTGCAGCTAAAGATGGTAAAGAGCTGACTGCCGATGGCTTAACGGTAAAACTATCTGGTGGAGATTCAAAATCCATCACCACACTCAGCCGTGGTGATGCAGACCTTTCTGGGTTTGACAGAGACTTCTTTACGGGACTGGGTTCTAACAGTCAGGACCGTAAGGTCACCACATCCTTCAGTTCTTCCTCATCCTCTTCCTCTTCCTCTTCCTCCACCTCCAAATCCATCCTTACAGGCGGGAGCAAAGGTTTTCACTCGAACACTAAGACCGTCCCGGCACCTTCTTCACATGGTTTTGACCTTGGGGATTTCACAGGTGGTGAGATAGACGACGATGTTCCTGACCTACATGCTCGCAGTTTGAAGTCCAGTGACGATCGCAAAGATGATTTAATTGGCTTAGGTACACTCGAGTGACACTCACATACTTCCACCAAAGTGAACCATTTTATAAAAATGATAATTAGTTCTGATGAAAAGTGAAACATGAAAGCATTACTTAGAAAACTAGATCAATATTTCTGTTAAAAAATAATAAATATTCCTGTTACAAATCACATGTTCTGATGTTTAGATTGGAAGTGAAATCTAGTTCTTCCTGCAGTTACTGTGTCCTAGAGATTTATACACTTGTGTACACTCATATGTTGTTAATGTAAGGGTCAGTGCACATCTTTTTTTTATTTACTGAGGGAGTTTTTTACAACTGGTGGAAAATTGCAGCGTTTGCGCTAATCGGCAGATCTCTCCTTTCAGATTGTGTTGATATCCAGCAGAAGCACAAGGCGGGCGGTCAGAGCGGCCTGTTCAGTGTAAAGCCGGCCGACTCGGAGGAGGTAGTGGAGGTTTACTGTGACCAGGCCACAGGTTTGGGGGGCTGGGTTCTGATCCAGCAGAGGGAGGATGGGTCTGTTAACTTCAACCGCACTTGGGACGAGTATCGGGCCGGGTTCGGGAAGGTAGACAAGCGTGGAAAGGGTGAGATTTGGATCGGGAACAACGTCTTACATCTCCTTACTCAGAAAGAAAGCGTTCTGAGAGTGGAGCTGTTGGACTGGGCAGGAAACGAGGTGCATGCCGAATACTACATCCAAGTGGGCTCAGAGGCAGAGGGGTTCCCGCTAAACGTGTCGTCTTACTCAGGGGACGCGGGGGATGCTCTGGTGCAGGGGCTAGCTAACATGGGGTCCTTCCTTTCACATGCTGGGATGAAGTTTAGCACTTTTGACAAAGATAACGACAAGTGGGAGGAGAACTGTGCTGAGATCTATGGGGGCGGTTGGTGGTACAATAACTGCCAGTCTGCCAACCTTAATGGGATTTACTACAAGGAGGGGAAGTACGATCCTGCTAGCAAAGTTCCCTATGAGGTAGAGAATGGAGTCGTGTGGCTGCCTTTTAAACCGGCCGATTATTCCCTTAAAGTGGTCAGAATGAAGATTAGACCTCTCTGAATTCAGTGGTCAGTTCTGCGTGTTGTGTTCAGGACCATGTGAAATACTGCACAATTAACTGATGTGATGTTTTCAATAATAATAATAATAAAAAAATGTGTTCACTTTATTTTGTGTCATTTCTTTATTTATAAACATCACACAAGCAATGAATCTTTCTCAGAAAGATATCCTTACACCACCACTGTGTCCTGTGGGGTCTCTGGAAACCTGCAGAAACTGCACTAATATGGATGATGATGATGATGATGACTATTATTATTCTGAATATTATTACCTCCCAGTACATGCACTATTACACACTGACAGAGTTTCACTCATGAGTTATTATACTGTGATAAGATCATGAAAAAATTATTCGGAGATGAAATATGTTCCAAATAAAACTCCAAAAAAAATTCAATTTTTCAGTGAAAAAGTTTGGGTGACCTCCAGAAGCATGAAGATATGACTTTATAGCAGTTCCCTCAATAAACTTCATGCAGAATAATTCTCCTCTGAATCTGCGTTCCTGTTTTCTTTAAATATTGAAGTGTGTGTGTTTTGTGTGTTTCAGAGTGTTAGTTAGTTCGCTCTCGAAAGCGGCCCACTCTGTACGCTGACCCGAGACATGGACGGTGTCCAGAGAGCAAACACCCGCTGTGTACTGACGAGGACGAGGTCAGAGCTCTTCTCATGTTTCTATATTTTGAAGTTGAAGGTAAAAGGTGAAACCAGTCACCGAATTCAGTCTATAAAGATAAATACAAATAGCATTAGCCATTAGTCTGGAGGAAAATCTTCAACAAAAATTCTTAAATTCACTTCACATGCACTCAGACTGTGTTTTATTTAATGCTATATTATTGTTTATTTCTAGAACACATTGTTTATAATGAACAGTCGTCTGTCTCTACTCTAACTCTAACTCTGTCTATCAGATATCTCTCTTTAACACCAGAGGTTATTTTAATGAAATCGTCTCCTGACTCTGAAGCTGCTGAAATTCACGGCAGTTCTTTGTCCGGTGTGATTTACCTCTGTGCAGGACGCCAAGTGTCCATCAGGCTGTCGGCTGCAGGGCTTTATTGACCAGGCAGACAGAGACGGTTACGAGCATCTCGACAAAATCTGTGAAAAGACTAAACGATATAAGACTTCATCTTCATCTACAATCATGAAAACGGCTCGGATCTACGAGGAGCAGACGAAGATTCTCGTCAAAACACACAGTGAGTAAATGTTCTGTTTCACCAAGTAAGTAATGAGACACTTGGGGGCAGTGCTGTTACAGGAAAATCATCAACACTGCAGCTGTGGGAGGAAGCAGAGCTTCTGTTAGCGCCCTGAAGGTGATGATTTTCAAACTGTTGCTAAGCTGTTGCTACAGAAACGGTGAAGGTGTCACAAGCATTAATATAAACCTGTGCTACAATCAGAGCTGCTGTTAGAGAGAATTAATCACCATCTGATCCACCAATCAGAATTAATCACCACCTGATCCTTCAATCAGAATCAATCACCATCTGATCCACCAATCAGAACTGACCACTGAACCACTTCCGAGTGTAATGATAACATGCACCTCCGAATTCTGTAGAGAAAATATTTTGAAAGTTTAAACTGAAATTGAAGGTTGTTGATCTTCACAGTGGAGGAACTGCACTATGCAGAAGCCGCTGAGATGCTGAACAGGAACCTGACGCTGTTACAGAATAAGATCACGGAGATCTTCAGAAGAATGCAGATGTACCACAGACAAACTGAGGAGCAGATCGATAAAATCCAAAAGTTAGAGGTAAAAGTTCAGACTTTCTGTAATGAATAATCTGTTTGTGTTTATTCTAAAATCTAATGGTCAGTGGATTCGTCCTTGTCAAGGTTTTCTCTCTTTACTCTCGCTTAAACTTTATCTCTGAGATTGATTTGTCTTGTTTGTCAGGTGGACATGGATATCAAACTCCGTGCGTGCAAAGGCTCATGTAAGCAAACCTTTGACCATGTGCCCGATCATCAGATGGTCAAATCGATGCAGGACGACATGGCCACGTTCCACATGACCTCCATAAAACACAACACATTTACCTTGGACAAAAAACTCAGACTGCGACCTCAGGTTTCTCTTACCTACAGAAAATTACCTTTCGTCTACTCGAAGCTGCTCACAAAAGTTCGAGGACATCGAACAAAATCAGGTGGTGGTGAACGAGTTCCTGCAGGAGGTGTGGAACTCTGATGGAGAATCAGACTCTTAACAAAAAACAGACATGAGGGACTCTGACGTGAATAATGAGGGACTCTGACGTGAAAAATAAATAATAATATATTAAAGTTCACAACATTCACAAAAACAGATCTTCTCTCTGTATATTTTAATTTGCTCTGAATAATTTAGCAAGAAATTTAAAACTGTTATACAAAAAAATCTCGCTTTTTAAAACACGACTACAACAGGAAGTGAGGCAGGAAGTGAACATGTAGAGCTGTCTTTTGAGTCTGGGTGAAGAATCGGACCTCAGACAAGAGTTAATATCAGACTATAAAGTAAAGATCAGGTTATAGTGTTAAGATCAGACTATAGAGTTAAAATCAGATTATAGAGTTAAAATCAGATTATAGAGTTAAGATCAGACTGCAGAGTATAGATGATGTGCAAGCCATGCTGTTACATTAAACCACATTTGCGGTGATTAAAGTAATGATTAGACTGACAGTTAGATCAGATTACAGAGAGCTCACAGTTTACACAGAGGGGAAAAAATCTTCCAGCAAGTTTTCCTGTAAAACATAAGAGTCTGATGAAGTTGTATGTATCTGAACTCAGTGTCTAATCTCAGTGTCTGATGCTCAGATCCTCAGTGTCTAATCTCAGTGTCTGATGCTCAGATCCTCAGTGTCTAATCTCAGTTTTTGATGCTCAGATCCTCAGTGTCTAATCTCAGTTTTTGATGCTCAGATCCTCAGTGTCTAATCTCAGTGTCTGATGCTCAGATCCTCAGTGTCTAATCTCAGTGTCTGATGCTCAGATCCTCAGTGTCTAATCTCAGTTTTTGATGCTCAGATCCTCAGTGTCTAATCTCAGTTTTTGATGCTCAGATCCTCAGTGTCTAATCTCAGTTTTTGATGCTCAGATCCTCAGTGTCTAATCTCAGTGTCTGATGCTCAGTGTCTAATCTCAGTGTCTGATGCTCAGATCCTCAGTGTCTAATCTCAGTTTTTGATGCTCAGATCCTCAGTGTCTAATCTCAGTGTCTGATGCTCAGTGTCTAATCTCAGTGTCTGATGCTCAGATCCTCAGTGTCTAATCTCAGTTTTTGATGCTCAGATCCTCAGTGTCTAATCTCAGTTTTTGATGCTCAGATCCTCAGTGTCTAATCTCAGTGTCTGATGCTCAGATCCTCAGTGTCTAATCTCAGTGTCTGATGCTCAGATCCTCAGTGTCTAATCTCAGTTTTTGATGCTCAGATCCTCAGTGTCTAATCTCAGTGTCTGATGCTCAGATCCTCAGTGTCTAATCTCAGTTTTTGATGCTCAGAGCTTAAGTGTCTAATCTCAGTGTCTGATGCTCAGATCCTCAGTGTCTAATCTCAGTTTTTGATGCTCAGATCCTCAGTGTCTAATCTCAGTTTTTGATGCTCAGATCCTCAGTGTCTAATCTCAGTTTTTGATGCTCAGATCCTCAGTGTCTAATCTCAGTGTCTGATGCTCAGATCCTCAGTGTCTAATCTCAGTGTCTGATGCTCAGATCCTCAGTGTCTAATCTCAGTTTTTGATGCTCAGATCCTCAGTGTCTAATCTCAGTGTCTGATGCTCAGTGTCTAATCTCAGTGTCTGATGCTCAGATCCTCAGTGTCTAATCTCAGTTTTTGATGCTCAGATCCTCAGTGTCTAATCTCAGTTTTTGATGCTCAGATCCTCAGTGTCTAATCTCAGTGTCTGATGCTCAGATCCTCAGTGTCTAATCTCAGTGTCTGATGCTCAGATCCTCAGTGTCTAATCTCAGTTTTTGATGCTCAGATCCTCAGTGTCTAATCTCAGTGTCTGATGCTCAGATCCTCAGTGTCTAATCTCAGTTTTTGATGCTCAGAGCTTAAGTGTCTAATCTCAGTGTCTGATGCTCAGATCCTCAGTGTCTAATCTCAGTTTTTGATGCTCAGATCCTCAGTGTCTAATCTCAGTTTTTGATGCTCAGATCCTCAGTGTCTAATCTCAGTTTTTGATGCTCAGATCCTCAGTGTCTAATCTCAGTGTCTGATGCTCAGATCCTCAGTGTCTAATCTCAGTGTCTGATGCTCAGATCCTCAGTGTCTAATCTCAGTTTTTGATGCTCAGATCCTCAGTGTCTAATCTCAGTGTCTGATGCTCAGATCCTCAGTGTCTAATCTCAGTGTCTGATGCTCCTTATTCTGCTCTCCTGCAGTGGTATGGTGTTATGGTGTTGTTGATGAGATGGAAGGAAGAATAAACTCCACTCTAATGTATGAAGTTGTCACTGTAATATTTTTTTTATTCCATTATAAAGTTACTGTATTGTATCCTGGATCAGATAAAAACACTTCTATACTTTAAAAGAATCATCTGATCATCCTGCAGGTTTATTTACTTGGAAACATCTGTACAGCTGTGATTTTAGCAGCAGGCAGTGACGTGTGTTTTATTGAACATAAGAGACAGATTTAATAATTTATCCTCAGATACTTTTATTTAAGTTTAAAAAGCTAAGTACAGTGGACTAGCGCTAGCCAGATGTTTCTTCACTTTGACGTCCAGAAACTTTACCTGTTGGGTTTAATATTTAAATGCTGCTACAGACTTTAGCCGACACTCGGGACAGTCTTCAGTAGATAGCTAACTATGAGGCTAGCAGCATGAACTAGTGATCTAATGAACATAGCTGAAGCATTTGGCTAATTGAGCTAGTGAGATAACCTTTCCTTTCTGTACCTTCTGCTAAAACTTCAGCGTAGCTTACTTACTCAATATAATAACTTCAGATGCTTTGGGGATTAGTTGCGTGTAGTGTAGGTGTGTAGTTGTGTAAAGTGTAGGTGTGTAGATGTGGTAGTAGGAGGTCATGTGATAAGTGTGTGTGCCGTTTGTGGAGACTTCATGGTCAGTGCTTCATTCTGCTGATGATATGTGAGCATTTAAGTCCACTGATCTACAGCCAGACCGTGTCCAGTAAAGTGTCTCTGCTTCTTCCTGTCTCTTTCTACACAGTAGTCGTTTCTACCTGCTTACTCACATACTGGTCATGTGGTCAGCGTACAGAGGCTGAGTGACCCGTGTTCAGTGATAAACGTGAACGTAGGAGAGGAGAGCAGCGTGGACAGAAATGTTAAACATTATAGTGTTCACTGAGAAGATCAGAGTCAGATAAAATATAAAGTTCACACACTTTTATTTTCCACATCAACAGCTTTACTGACAGGATGCAGTTCTTCTTATCTTCATATTTCATCGACATCAACATCTTTTTCATCTTTTTTCCTTTTTTATTATAAGAGTACTTTTTTCACACAGTAAAAGTGTGTCTGTCTGTGTGTGTGTGTGTGTGTGTGTGTGTGTTAACTCTCAGCAAAGAAAGGTCTGATCTTCATGCTGATGGCCTTGAGCGAGTACCACGAGCCCTTCCAGTTCATCCACACGATGCCATCGTCTGTACCGTGCTTGGCCATTTTTTTCGTGTAAGCTCCGCCCCAGTAGTATCGGCCGTTAGGATTGGCTGAATGACAGGAGTTGTACCACCAGCCACCACCATCTTCTTTAGCACACTGCTTGGACGGGTCACCAGGTTCCCTGTATAGGTTAAAAGAGCATATATTGTAAAATATATTTATATATATACATATATTTAGTGTAAGAGACAACAGGAACTAAACATTAAATGTAACTCTATACAAAACAGAATCTCATGTCCACTGTGAGGGTCGTGATGCTCACCAGCGGTCATTGTCTCTGTCGTAGGTGCTGAACATCATGCCATTGTGGATGGTCATGGTACGATTTACACCCAACAGCTCTGTTGCCCCGGTGAGGAAGGTGTTTCCTGCTGTGCCAGAATATTTGTCCACTGCCAGGATGTAGTTGGAGGCCTCGCCTTGTACAGTGAACTGCTGGTACTGAGCGTACGTCTTCGTGCCTGCCCAGTCCTGCATCTCGATCAGAACCTCAGTTGGACCCGTCTTAGTGACCTGACTGATGCGGTCATTACCGAGCCAGTACTCACCTTCATCACCAAAAAGAAAACATTCAGAGGTCAGGAAGCTCTTGTTGATGTACACAAAAACCCACAAGAAGCTCATATCATTTATTCATCTTAATCTAAATGCTCGGAGTCTCTGTGGTTCCATCCCAGGAATGCTGACCGTGAGGCAGGAATATAAATTGGATTTGACGTCAGACTGCAGTTACATGAGCTCAGGAATGAATGAGAAGAACATCTCACCAGGAGTGTTGCAGAAACCTTTCCCAACATCAAATGCCACGTTTCCAAAACCTCTCTTGTAATCGTCCCATCGCCGGCCAAAGTCCACGCTGCCGTCCAGTCGGTTCTGTATGAGCAGCCAGCCTGAGAGAAGAGACAGAGCAGTGGAGAGACTGAGAAACACTACACACTCAAAACCCCAAAGTCATTTCAAAATCAAATGACCGTTAATTAGAGTTAAATGTTTAGTTGAGTGGTGTTAAAAATCAGTCTGTTTTTCCCTCGTCTCGTACCTCCGTTCTGTGTTGTCTGGTCGCAGTAGACCTTGTATGGTGCTTGTGAGGCTTCTGGGCGAATAAAATACATCTCAGAGCTCTCTCCTCCGTTCCTGTAAACATCCTCACAGTCTTTTCCGGAGACGACTGGAACGGGGCAGGACACTACACATGGCTCAGTGCACTTCGCCTTCTGGTCAGTGACCGCCTTCTCCAGACGCTGGATCTTGTCCCGCAGTTTCTCCAGAACTGCCTGCAGGATTTTAATGTTTTGTGGAAATGTGATGTCCACTGATTCTTTCACATACGAGTGCTGGACCTCCAGGTCATCTGTGTACTGACTGACCAACTCGTCATTACCTAAAAAGATACAAGAGAGACATTTTCTTTAGCTCTGAACATGTGAGATGGACAAGCAGAGAATTTAGAGAGCTGTATAGAACGACATGCTGTGAGTAAAGCGTATCTGTGAGGAAACACCTTTACATTTAAACAGGAACAGCTTCTCAAAAGAGGAACATGAACATGAAGTCTACATTTTTGGGTGATTGAACTTCCAGAGTTACTTTAATATTTAAATTTTACAGAAAACTCCATTATGAATAATAGAAGTGCAGTGAGATCTTTAACTACAGAGAGAGATGCAGCGGCGCTTTAGTGCTTTAGACTGTCCAACTTTCTCATCTGTATACATCAGCTTCACACTGACACCTCCATCACCACCGTCACCTCCATCACCACCATCACCTCCATCACCTTCAACACCATCACTTCCATCACCACCATTTACAACATCATCTCCATTAACACCATCACCTCCATTAACACCATCACCTCCATTAACACCATCACCTCCATTAAAACCATCAGCTCCATTAAAACCATCAGCTCCATTACCTCCATCATTACACTTGTTATCTCCTACATGGATGACTAGCCGTTATTACAGATATTAGTCCAGATCAGTCTAATCTCCTTTACCGTTGTTGATCCTCTGTCTCTCGGTGATCTCTGAGCTCAGCTCCTCCACGTATCTGTACACAGAGTTGGATGTCTGTGACAGAGATTCCACGTCTCTTTTCAGCAGAGCCACGGTGGGTTTAATGTCACGCTCCTGCTTCAGTAAAGCTGTCTTCAGCTCACAGCCTGTGGGACAGAGGACACCCTGCAGGACAACACAGAACACCAGACAGGTCAGACCCCACACCAAATCAGATCACATCTTCAAGACTTCTGCTCACTCTCCACACAGCATGTCCCTCATCAGTTATTATAAATCATATCACCGGTTCCAGAGGGTTTTATTATGTAAATTGTACAAATTTAAATAACTTCAGACTTTTTTCTTTCTAAAAATCACTTCCAATAAAACGTTAAAGGAAATGTTTCATCAACATCAGTCCTAAAAATACGGTAACAAAGTTAATAATGTTCATCATGGTCTTTTTAAATGCTTGATTTTTGTGTAGAAACTTTAGACTTTTTAGTCTTCTGCAATGTGAGGAGCAGCAGAACTGATGAGAGACAATTCTAAAGATAAGCTTAAATAAATGTTCTGAGTGTAATCCTGACCTCCAGGGTTAATTAGGGTTTATAATCTAGTAATATAATATGATATGATATAAGCTTTAACAGTACATCCTGGTGTCTACTAACAAGTTTATCATCACTGCTATTTTCTGAGAGGTTTTGAGACCCGAGTCAGGCTCTGAAACTTTACGCTAACGAGGGTCTATAATTCCTGGACTAGCAGTGTACTGGACTGGACTCTAGCAGTGTACTGGACTGGGCTCTAGCAGTGTACTGGACTGGGCTCTAGCAGTGTACTGGACTGGAGTCTAGCAGTGTACTGGACTGGACTCTAGCAGTGTACTGGACTGGACTCTAGCAGTGTACTGGACTGGACTCTAGCAGTGTACCATTGTCTCTGAGGCGTGAACACATCCTCCGCTGTCAGGAATTTCCTTCTTCTCCTCCTGAAGATTTCTGTCTGTGGTCGCAGTGGGTCTAGGTCCATAACGTCCTCGTCCACTAACGGGAGGTGGAGCAGCGACAGGTATGTAAACTTCACGCCCTCGGTTCTGAGGCCTGTGACCTCGAGGATCTTTGAAATCAGTTGTGGGCTGAGAAACATCCAAAACCAGATCATTCAGCAAGTTGTGGTGTTTACAGATACAATTAAAATTCAGTGATGGATTTCTTCACAGGTTACACCTTTATCAGGTTTATATTCATCTGTAAATATCATTTTATTCTCATGTGTTCAAAAGAATGATGCCTCTCTTTTAGAGGAAAGAGATAAAATAATGATTAGCTGGAAAGAGTTGCATAATTAAAACACGGAAAATGCTGATTAGGAAATATTATTCTTTTCCGGAGTTCAGATGCTGACCTGTAAATGTTTCATTTGTTTAAAAACTAACGACAATAATTATGTTCAGTCCATAAAGTCTTAAACTTTAAAAGTATTTTAAAGCATATCCACATGACCAGATAAATATCCAGTGAAGGAATAAACAGTAAACATCTCAAAGACAAGCAGTGAAGAAAAGCAGTGAAGAGTTTACTGATCAATTCTGTTACCAAGAGTGGAAGATAAAACCAGCTCACCTGTGTTGTTTTTACTTCCTACACAGAAAGAGAGAGAGAGAGAGAGAGAGAGAGAGAATTAATAGCTGAGTTGTTGTTATAATCCTGAGCAGTTTGAGAATCTTTACTAATCTCGGGAGTTTATACTCACTGCATCATTTTCATCATCGTAATCAGAACTGGCCCGAGCCAGAGCAACACACACACTGAGGAGGAGGAGAAACTTCATGATAAAGAGCAGGAGGAAACTCGGACCTTCTTGCTGCTGTTCTACATGCTTTAGCTCTCCGCAGTGTGTATTTATAGCCCATCGTCTCGGGTCCTCCTCACAATGATTCACGCTGCAGCAGGACAGATGTGTGTGATGTGATCATTAACTCAGGAGGATCGATGAGAACGCTTCACCGGTCATTTTTGGGAAATGTGCTAACAAGCTGGACCCATAATGCAATGTGAACTCTGGACATGAATTCATGTGAACTAATTTGTTTAAGACGCTGCGTGGACCTTGTGTTCGTTTGTTCTGAAATAAAAACAAACAGCTGTTTTGTGTTTCTGGGCATGTAACAAAACAGGAAATACTTTTCATACAAAAAAATAAATAAATAAATATATTGACTGTTTTAATTGTTTCTGTTGGTTTCTTCAGACAATAAAAATCAGATGCAGTCTGCTGAAGTTCCACACAGATCTCTGGACAGAAAGGGTATCACCATGCAAAGATTCATGTTGTGTGATTAAAATATTCTTAAATATTATTTAAATCTGTAATATTTATTGTTTTAAAACCAAACACGACTGGAGACTTCACACAGGACCTGAAACATCTGGAGAACATTTCATCTGGAAAACAGAACTTTAAAGACTTCACTGTTCTGATGCTGAATTCTGACGATTGCAGTCTGATTTATTTAAATATAAATAAATATTTCTGGAATGCAAAAGAAATTCTTTATTATAAAAAAGTAAAATAATTCATTTAAAGTAAAATGTAAAAAAAATGATAAATAATCACAGAAAGTGTTTATACACACACACACACACACACACACACACACTCACACACACACACTCACACACACTCACACACACACACTCACACACACACACACACACTCACACACACACACACACACACACTCACACACACACACACACACACTCACACACACACACACACACACACACACACACACACACACACACACACACACACACACTCACACACACACACACTCACACACACACACACACACACACACACACACACACACACTCACACACACACACTCACACACACACACACACACACACTCACACACACACACACACACACACACTCACACACACACACACACACACACACTCACACACACACACACTCACACACACTCACACACACACACACACTCACACACACACACACACACACACACTCACACACACACACACACACACACTCACACACACACACTCACACACACACACACACACACACACTCACACACACACTCACACACACACACACTCACACACACTCACACACACACACTCACACACACACACACACTCACACACACACACACACACTCACACACACACACACACACACTCACACACACTCACACACACACACACACACTCACACACACACACACACTCACACACACTCACACACACACACACACTCACACACACACACACACTCACACACACACTCACACACACACTCACACACACACTCACACACACTCACACACACACACACTCACACACACACTCACACACACACACACACACACACACACTCACACACACACACACTCACACACACACACACACACACTCACACACACACACACACTCACACACACTCACACACACACACACACTCACACACACACTCACACACACACTCACACACACTCACACACACACTCACACACACACACACACACTCACACACACACACTCACACACACACACTCACACACACACACACACACGGCATACAGCTTCACTGGGTTTGTCCTTGACCGGAGGTGTGTGTGTGTGTGTGTGTGTGTGTGTGGGTGGGTGTGTGTGACTCAGGTGGACATTACTCAGGTTCCTGACCAAACAAACACACAGTGACTGACCAGCTGAATCAGCAGCTTTTGGTCACTCTTTTGGTCTCAGTGTTCTTCCTGATTGAAGTGAATGCATGAAGGTCAGTAATCAGCTGAAATGACCAGTGCAGGTGTGAGGAGCTCACCTTAATAAAATCATTTACCTACAGAGTTCCACAGTGGGTCAGTTAAACACATTTCTGAGGGTCAATTAAAATAAACTGGACTTAGGATCTGAGAGATAGCACTTTCTCCTCCAGTCAAGCTTTTTATCTCTAAATACTTCGGACCCAAAATACACGAAAGATCAGTGAAGATCTCCTCATTCACGTCTATTAGAACTGAACAGAGTCTGATTAAGTCTGATTAAACCCCACACTGTAAACCTGTGACTGGCTCTGATTGGACAGCTCTCTCTGCAGCTCTTTGTGGGTAAGGAAGTGGCTCTGGGCCTCTAAGAGATCGAACACTGGGAGATCGGTCACTGGGAGATTAGATACTGGAAGACTGAACATTGAGAGATTGGACACTGGGAGATTGGTCACTGGGAGATTGGACACTGAGAGATCAGACTCTCAGATCAAACTGAACTGCTGGTCATCCCAGGTGATTCATCCCCAGCCCAGGATCTTGCATTATCTCTGAACAACTCCATGATCTCCCCTTCAGCCACTGCTTGCAACCTCGGGGTAGCCATGGACAATCAACTGTCCTTTTCCTCCCATGTTACTAATGTGACACACTCATGTCGGTTTCTTCTGTACAACATTAGAAGGATTTGACCATTCCTATCCACACAGGCTACTCAAGTGCTTGTTCAGTCTCTGGTCATTTTGAGACTGGACTACTGCAGCTCTCTACTGGCAGGTCTTCCTCTGAACACAATTCGTCCACTGCAAATGATCCAAAATGTAGCTGTGTGACTTGTCTTCATCCTACCCAAGTTCTCCCACACCACCCTACTGCTGCTCCTCCACTGGCTTCCGGTAGCTGCATTAGATTTAAAATACTGACCCTTACCTACAAAGCCAACAATGGACCAGCACCATCTGACCTCAAAGCTCTTATTACTCCTCACATTGACCCTCGCTCCCTCAGGTCCACTAGCACTGCTCCACTGGTTCCACCATCTCTCAGGGTAAAAAACATCTAGACTCTTCTGTGTTCTGGCACCGAGGTGGTGGAATGAAATTCTCCTAGATGTCCAAACAGCTGAGTCACTGACCGTCTTCAAACGACGTCTGAAGACCCACCTTTTCCTAAAACACTTAAACTAGCTCTTATTTTTCCCTGTTTTTATGGATTGTTATATGTTGTATGTACACAGTTATAAAAACCCCACGCCAACTCAGTGTTTAGACTGACAGAATCCTGAGTGTGTTTCCTACTGAACCAGTGTTAATGTATTCACTGATAGAGACTTAAAGCACTTTTGTACATTGTTCTGGATAAGAGGGTCTGCCAAATGCCAGAAATGTAAATGATGTAAATGTAAATCAGACACTGAAAGATTGAACACTGAGAGATCAGTCACTGGGAGGTTGTTCTTTTTCACTCAGTCAGGGTTTTTGTTGTAAAGACATCATGAAGACATTTTGATTATTTGAAAAGTCTTTAGATCAGATTTAAACCCTTTATAGAGAATTTTCTCATCAAACCAGTCTGAATGCAGCTGAGGTGGCACGTGTGTGTCCCGCCATTGCCAGCTGACCCCTATATAACTAAATAAATTTAGGCAAGAAAGGGCTTCATGAGGACTGAATGTGACATTTACAGAAGAATGTCTAATCATCATGAAACGCTCGATCTTCTCGTTGCACAACAAACTGAGTTCCTCTTTTTTATTTTGTTGATGAATTTGCACAAACGTCCCAAACTTTCTGTTAAAATCATTCTGAGAGCCACATCAAGGTCCAGAGCTTTAATACTGAATAAAAACTTTCACGATGAAACGTCACTAAATACTGAAATGGAAAAATTTAGTAATGGTTATTATTTGTTAGTAGAAATAGATGGATATTTTCTGATAAAAAACGTTTTTAAAAACCGATCTGAATCGGTCAGCTTCTTAAATTGGTTCCCTCCGCTGTTCTAATCGGCTACACTCTTCTGGAAGGTTCTCCACTAGACGTTGGAGTGTGTTTGTGCGGGGATTAGTGATCATTCAGGTACAAGAGCATTAGTGAGATAAGACTCTGGTGTTAGTGAGGTGATCTGAGGGTCAGTGTGTGGTCAGTGGGGTTGAGTCAGAATCAGGGCTCTGTGCAGGACACTCCAGTTCTTCACTCCATCCTTCACCTTGACACCATGTCTTCATGCTGGATCATGCTGGAGCAGGGACTGGACTCTGAGGTCTGGTCAAACTGTAAAGCTCCACACACACACACACACACACACAGAGACCTTCTGGACAACTGTGTGAGGAAGAGTTTACGGGAACAATTTGTTGAAGTAACACATATGGGTGTAATGGTCAGGGGGGCACAAACTTCTGACCTTGTGTTTTATCCAAGTGATATCGTGTGCAAAATATATTAATAATAAAGAGCATGAACTCAGTGAGAGTTAAAGCAGTTACAGTAACAAATTTTAATAAAATAATGTCAGATACAGATTTACTGCATTGTGTCCATGCAGCGGTCAGAGCCCCCGCTAATACTGACCAGAAATTTACATCACTCAACATGGAAGATCTGGCCTCTTTAGTAAAGATGCTGATAATTTATGTTTTAAATGGACTCTTTATCCTCAAATGAAACCTGAAACACTCTGTAAGATGTCTGTGTGTTAGCGTTTAGCAGAAATTTAGCCTCACACCCAGGCTGTGTGTGTAGCCAGAGGAAGTGAGGAAGTGAGGAAGTAAAAAGCACAGAGTCATGAAAACGACTATCTGATAGAAGAAATCATTTTACCCAATATAGACCTGACCGCGTCCAGGCCTCTCCTCATTGGTCATCTGCTTTACTATAAATAATGTGTAACACTGGCTATAAAAGCCCAGCTTGGTTTTGGTCAGAAATCCTCGTGGTCAGAATCAGGTGCTTTGTGGTGGACACTGACCATCCTGGTGATTAAATAACTACCATATTTTACATTTAATACACACGGAGCTTTCCTGATATTCGGATATATTTATACTGACTCATATTTCTGTCTTTCCAGAAGGAGAGTTTAAACAAAATGAAGATTTTAATTGTTTTTGTCCTTCTTACACTGGCTTTCAGTGCATGTGATGCTAAATGTGAGTCTTATCTCTGTCTTATTATTATTATTATTATTATTGTTATTATTATAATTATTATAATAATAATTATTATTATATTATTATTTATTTATTTTTGTTGTTTTTATTGTTGAAGTTATAATTTTTATACTTTTCAATAGTATTATTATTATTATTATTGTTATTGTTATTATTATGAACAGCTCCAGGTTTAAAAAAGTGCTCGGAAGGTTGGACAGGATTTGGGAGAAAATGCTATACATACGTAGCTGAAGTGAAGCCCTGGGCTGAAGCTGAGGTAGGTTTTTTTTATTGATGTCATGAACACTAGAACTCATCACTGATTCACTCTCAGCGGTCTGTATTCGTCTATTTCCTGATGTATTTCTCTTTTATTTTGCAGCGTTATTGTCAGGCTCTGGGAGGAAACCTCGCGTCGATCCACAGCAACCAAACTCAAGCTCTTCTCAAGAAAATGGGGAAAATCTCCGGCAGCTACAAGCGCACCTGGATCGGAGCTCAGGACGCCACTCAGGTAACTTCCCTCCTCTTCTCTCTGTTATTCCAGAGTGGTGCATCCCAGGAATCACAATCAACAAACCAGATGAATTTATAATCCTGTTAAAGAGGACAGTCTGCTTCCTCTCAAGGCTTCTTCCTCAGTCTTCCTCATCATCCTCACCTCAGACTTCGTTCACTCAGAATCTAAATCTACATCAGGTTTCTGCACTTTGGAGACATTAGGGTTAAAACCTTCGGCTGTTCTCTGGAGGAAAATGTCTGCAAAAGAACCGTCAATTAAATGAAGCAGCAGCAACATCGATAAACAAAAAACAGTAAAAAAAAAATCAGAGGTGAAGAAAGAAGGGTGAATTCAAGTTTTTTCACACTAAAGACTTTTATTTGAAGATATGATTAAACATTCCCGTATAAAATGTTTTAATAATGATGTCATTCTGTAAAGAGGTAGCCTGAGGTTTGGCTGAGCCACTAATCCAGCTTTCATCTTTTCCCAGAATTCCGTGTGGCTGTGGAGCGACGGCTCCGTGTTCGATTTCAGCTTGTGGCATTCAGGAGAGCCGAATCACGGACGAGGAGGAAGGGAACACTGCGTAGAGATGAACTATGGAGGTAATCATGTTTATCAGACTGAAGATAATAAAGTGCTCCAGTGCCTTCAGGAGCTTCTCTAAGTCTCTGATGAAGATCAGGATGAAGTTCTTCCTCAGTGTTTTTATTAAACTCTGCTTTATTTTGCAGTTGAAGTGCTGTGGAACGATGCCCAGTGCAGCACCAACCTTTACTTCCTGTGTCAGAAACCTGCACACACCCCACCCATCTGTAGGATCTAGTGACCGCTCATAACTGCTCATAACTGCTCATAAATGCTCATAAACGCTCATAACTGCTCGTAGCTTCTTTTTATCCAAATTATTTCTTCTTATTTTCAGTCACAGCTACTGAAACATTACTCACAATATTACAATAAAGATGAATGATGAAGCCTGATACACTTGTCATTATTATTATTATTATTATTATTATTATTATTATTATTATTATTATCATTATTATTGTTGTTGGCGGTGGAGAGAGCACACACGTGTGTGTGTGTGTGTGTGTGTGTGTGTGGAGAGTGTGTGTGTGTGTGTGTGTGTGTGGAGAGTGTGTGTGTGTGTGTGTGTGGAGAGTGTGTGTGTGTGTGTGTGTGTGTGGAGAGTGTGTGTGTGTGGAGAGTATGTGTGTGTGTGGAGAGTGTGTGTGTGTGTGTGTGGAGAGAGTGTGTGTGTGTGTGTGT